>NW_013666244.1:390607-399757 GCF_000517525.1 Limulus polyphemus
ATTGTGTAGGTCACTGGTTAGGCCACATTTGGAATATTGTGTTCAGTCTTGGGGCTCTTTGCCTTAAGAAGGACATTGAATTGTTGGAAAGGGGTTTAGAGATTACTAGAATGGTGCCTGGGGTGGAGGGGTTGTCATACAATGAGAGGCTGAAATCTCTCAAATTGTTTTCTCTTGAAAAAAGAAGAGCTAGGGGAATCTGATTAAGGTGTTTAAGATTGGAAAGGAAATTGATAGTGTTGATGTATCATCTTTTTTCATATTTAACAATGATAATACAAATTTAAAATTTGGTAAGGTAGGAGTCATATTCAGCTAAAACAGTTTTATTTTTCTAACAGGGTGGTTGGCCTTTGGAATGGGTTGCCTTCAGATGTTGTAGAGGTTGTAAATTTAGGTGAGTTTAAGAAAAAGCTTGATAAGTATATGAATGAAAAGGGCTGGATTTAAATTTTTTTATTATTTTTAATCGTTTTACTATGGTTTTGAGGATGGAACAACCGAGATGGACCAATAGGTCCCATGTTGCCCCAAAATATTGTTATATATTATTATGTTATATAATTTTCATACATTTTTTTTAATGAATGATTCTTGTATTTAGTTTATATTTTCATCAACAGTGATTCATGCAAAGTATAAAGTTTCAAATTTATGTTTTGTGGTTTTTGAAAAAGAGACAAAGATGGCTAATGCAGTCCATCAGGAGAATATGATCAAAAAGGTCAGCCAGGACTAACTGGAGGGAATGGTATACCAGAGGTTAAGGTAATTAATGGTTAAATATGCTATTACATATTGAAGAAGTCAAAAGGTTCTTGCAATGAGTATTCCATTTTCTTCTCAGATCATTTATGTAAAATTATTCTCCATTTTTTAAGCCTTATATATAAAGTGATTTTTTTTTCTTAGATAAATAATTTTTCATTTCTTAGAATATTGATTTAAGGTAATTTTCCTTCAATCAGAATATATAAATGATTCCACCATTGTATTGCTGGGAAAAAAAGGATATTTTTCTCTTATGCGGGTGCAGAAGGAAGAGGTTACCCACTTTGGTCTCATTGTCTTATTTGGAAAGTTTCAGGCCTAACTTGTTTATTGAGTGTCAAGGCCATGTTCTGTAACTACTTTACTGCACCCTACAGTTTCTGGCTGGCAACCATTTGAAAGAATGTAGATTTTAAAGTTCCAGTATCTCAGACTCCTAAAGCTGCAAACCTTCACTCCAGAATATCCAGGTGTAACGTTTGTATCCAGAAAGTTACAAAAGAAATAACAAAATACATTTTCATTCTACTATTAATTTAATAGTTGAACACAATTTTTAATTGTTACCTGTCAGATTATTATTTTTTAAATGCTAAAATTGTCATTCAGTAATTGCTCTTGACAAGAACTTATACCTAGATATTGAATTTTTTATTCTAGATACCAAAGAATCCTGGTTTATACACACGCATATATATATATATATGTTTCTAAGTGATATGTGTTTTATGTAAATGAATTTCTGGTCACTTGGCTTAATAAAGTGTGTTATATCCATTTTTACATCAACTGTGAGTGAGATCAAATCTAAGACCTCTCCCACACGAATGAAGATGTACTTTAGTAACTGACCCAGAGGATTAACCCACTAGTTACTGCCTTACTAGCAGACACATTTTAACAATTAACACAGATTACTACAGATTTATATTCTAACTCTGAATAATTGATATTGATTTGAAACTTTTGAATCAGTTTAGTGGAATTTATATGTTCACTTAAAACTTCATGATTTATACTGTGCATTACTATGTTGAATTTCAAGCAATTCTATTAAAAAGATTTTCTGGTTTTGAATTTATTTCTTTTGAAATTTTTCACTTAAATTCTATAAAGTCTTAGGAAACTGAATATTATTTTTTAATTTTTGTTTGAAAAAACGCATACTTTGTTACTTGTGTTAGGTTTGACTATGTATGATTACTTAGTAATTTATGACAGTGTCGTCTTAACATAATTTCTGTTATCATTTTTGTAAAAATATCAAATTAGATTATTTTGATATTGTTATTTTCGAGCAACATTTTTGAGAAATATAGAATCCAATATTGACATCCTTGTTGTTTATAATTAAGGTTTTGGTCACTAGATGGCAAATCAAGTTTTAATGAGAGCATTTGTTCCCTAAAAAATAATCGAATGACCAATACATTATGTGTGTAATCATAGGCAATTAGATATTTTAACTTGCATATTTTTAAAGATGTTAATTAAATATTTTAGTAAAAACTAACTTTTAACACAGGTACTTAATCGTGTAAAATGTAATAAGCATTTAGGTAAATATTTTGTTTGGTTTGAATTTCGCACTAGCCGTCCCTAATTTGGCACCACACACTGCCAACTCTTGGGCTATTCTTTTACCAGCGAATATTTGGATGGACCGTCACATTATAACGCTCCGACGGCTGAAAGGGGCGAGTATGTTTGGTGCGATGGGGATTCGAACCCGCTGGTTGCGACTCGAGCTCCTTAACCACCTGAATCTTTTGAGATTAATTTGAAACTAAATAATTTTGAAAAGTTAAAGAAGTTTTGTGGTTTTGCATACATAGAAAGCAAAACCTTTAAAAGAACAAGCGCAAAGCTAAGAAAATATTGTTCGATTAAGCCTATTTTTTAAGCATCATGGGGAAAAATTTTTGAGGACTTTTGCAGTTTCACGTTTACTTTTTTGGGTTATGACAGTTACAAAGGTAAGTGTCGGGGTACTGAGAATGGGGAGAGGAAGGAGGGCTTGAAAAAGTTACTAAGTTGTACAATTACTTTATTAGGCTTGCGTCTATGGATTTAATCTTTAAGCATGGTTTGTATTTAGTTTAGGAATTTTTCCTGATATTAATCTGGAGTTGTCCTTTTTTTATCTTTGTGACTTATAAATGCTTACGAGATTTCAAAACTATAATATGTATACACTGCGATTACTATTATGTTTTCGTAAAATTTTAAATTTTAGCCATTGTCTTAGTTAATGGATGTTCTCTTCTTCACAGTCTTAGTCTAATGAAGAGAAACAGTGTAATTTCTTTACTTCCTAGACGTTTCACCGTACAGCTTTATCAAGGTGTAAGATGTTGCGCTGTAATGTTTGTCTGTTGGTAAGACTGGGTTTGTGTTCAGTAGGATATCTATCTCTTGATAAAGCCATAAGGTGAAACATTGAGGAAAAGGAAATTTCACTGGATACTGGTTATTTATCTTAATTAAACGTGTTGTGCACTACGCTACTTGATTTCTGCAGTCTTAATCTAGTCTAAGAGTGATGGTCAAATCCTACTAGTCAGTCTGACAAGAGTATTGTTACGTATCTGCTTGTTTGGTAATTTCCCGTATAAATTCTTTCCGAGAAACTTCAGCAGTACAAGTCCTTTCTTAATTAAAACTAGTTTATTCTTTCTCCATACAACTTTGTAATACGCAGAATTTCCACAGTCACTTTAACTTAACTACTTTTATAAACACACGCTATAACTCACAGTGATTCACACACTTTACTTATGGTGCCTACTGTTCACTTGACTCAATTATCTCTATCTTCAATCTGTCTGCCTTTATATACTAAAAAAGAGGGCGTCTAGCAAATACTGGGATATTCGTGAGGTTGCCCGATAAGTCACGATCCTTCTAGAAACTCCAGCGCGCATGCTCCCAGAGTCGCGTGACTTCCCCTGTCGTAACAGTATCCAAGTGAGTGGTGTTGACCATCTGCTTTTCCTCTGAGCTCTAGTCTATCACTTCAAAATTAGGGACGACTAGCGCGAAATTGAATGAACAAACATATCTTTTATCATAATAATACTCAGGTTTGTCTGTCCTGAGAATTAGTGCGCACTTTACTTCAACAGATGTAAACGAAAAGCGGATGTAAACATATTTTGGTAGACATTTTGTACAACAACGTATTAAGCGCTTATAAAACTTTTTAAAAAAGGTCAAACGTTAGGTCGTAGAATAACATTATAAGTGTATTTATTGGTAGTATTAAGTACGGTAAAGTTTAGCCTTAACCCAACTAAAGCAAAATACGTCCGCAAGTTATAGTGTTAATTTTCTTTTCTTTTCGAATATAGGCCGTATTTTGAAATGGCTTAATTAACGTTAGGCGTAAGACAAGTGATCCTATAGATTTTGGCGTCTGCGATTAGAATTCTTTTCGATTATTCTAGAAATCTTGTGTGTAAATAAGTACTGTTACAATAAATATGCCAATCTGACCGCAAATATTTTGCGGGTCTCTGCTAGTTTGAAATATCACTGTGTGAGCATGAAAATATAACGTCATGAAACTTCTTAGCCTTCGAACACTTTTTGAGAAAAACAAAACGCAAGAGTTCAATGTATCTACAACCTACAAAGTTAAATAAAATATAAATCCACTGTTATATTCAAGGAGCTTAAAGGGTACTAATGCCTAAAATGAAGTGTTTTCCAAAAATTATTTTTATAAAATATATCTTTAATAATAAAAAATGCCCTATATGTACCACAAGGTGCATTCAATTAAATATAAGTTATAGCTTTTAGTTTGTTTTAGGGCAAAGCCACATTGGTCTATCTGCAGTCTCTACCGCGCGGAATTGAATCGCAGGTTTTAGCGTTGTAAACTCTCCACTATTCCACCAGGGAACAAAGAATTGTAGAATATTGTTTTGTTTTATCTTTGAAATAAAATATAATACACAATTAATACAGTCTTTTTTCTAATCCTGCCTTTGGTGCTGTTATCCTGAAACATAACATATATAGTTTTAATTTTATGAATTTTGCAATTTACCTCAGGTTCTGATTTTAGACGGCAAGAAACGTGGCCTTGAGGCTTGTTGTGTCTGTAGTTGATGCCAGTCTAGATTGTCTCTGTATTTTCATTGGTTTGTTGGACCACCTGAAACTGTCCTTACGTGGCTACCTATCCGCCAGTTACATGCGAAGATAGAAGTGTCGCAAACTAAGTTTGTTTGTGATTGGCTTGTTACCAGAGTGTGCATCACTTCATAGTTTAGTTTTCGTTTTGAAATCTGCCCCAGTTTAACTTTAAAGGCGACTATTTGACCTGGAAAGTGACGCAGCAATTTCTTTTTCATTTATACGATCGTGCCAACAAGGTTTTATTGTTTTCACTTCTAAATTTCAGATATCTGTAGTTTCAAGAAATCAATTTCCTTAAACCATCTTTGATAGGTTGTTTAGGCAGAGTATTCATAATGAATCTAAGTTTCAAATGGACAGCAACTGCCTCTTGTAGAAACCTACAAATGTCGAGGACGACGTTTCGAAAGTCTTCCGCCTGAAGACAAAACTTAGATTCCTTAGTCCAGTTTCTGTTTTTATTTAGGTTCGCAACTTATTTTTTCTACACTGAAGTGACTTGGTTAACTTGCGGTATCTGTATATTATTTATTTATTTTATTTTTTGCTGAAATGGAACTCTCGGTAGCATATCATACATGATGTTTTTGTTAGTTGTGTTTTTCCTCCATAAATAGTTCTAAGTGTGGCCTAGTGGTTAACGTATCAGACTAGAGATCCGAGAGTCTCGCATTCGAAACGTGATGTTCTCAAACATACTCAGAATTTTCGGCTATGTGTTTATTATAAGAGGGACAGTCAGTAGGGCTATTCGATCAAAAATGTCCATTTTAGGTGGCTGGTTATCTTTTCTTTGGTTTCCATTTGAAAGTGAGGGATGGCTATGCCTGAACTATAGGTGTCTCTGACCTAGCCGCTTAGTCCACTGTGTTTATAAGATGTAAGTCAGGTGAACAAATAAACAAACCTATATGAATTATTTCATAAAAAGGTATAAAACAAGCAATGCATGATGTTTTTCGATTTACTGTCAAATTCGAAACTTATTTAAAACAGAAACTTTCATACAATCCAAAATCTGTTTTTCTTCTCTGATACATAATTTCTTGGTAAGTTTGTAAGAAACAAAAACTTCAATACTTGATACTTATTCTTGGTAATATTATAATAACTGTAACTTTTCAGTTTGTGAGTTCATTTTCTCAGATTTGGTCATTACAAGTCTTGATTTCCAAACGTACATTAATTTTAAAGATCAAACCACACTATTTCTTTGTTCAACAGAGTTCTGAAAATTTCATTCCGACATTAACACTTATACCTGCATTTAACACGTGTGTTTTTTTTTATTAGATAAAATATTGCTTGCCTTACTAGAATCATTGTCAGTTATTTGCTACTAAACTGTTACCAGTTCTACGTTATGTCTTCAACGCTTCCTCATAGCAGCAGCCTTAGAATAGTAATAAATTAATTCTATACACAAGTACAAGTAGTAGAGTTAGAAGACAAAATCAACAGTCAATGTTAATTTAATTTCTCCTGCCCTGTTATTGTAACATAAACGTTTCTGTTTAGGACCTTTGAATCCCAAAACAGACAAGAAATTGTGAATTACAGAATAAAGATTCTTCCTAGTTAACAGTACATGCTCGTTTTTCTTGACTAACATTCTTTGCTCTTTCTGAAGATAAAGCTTTTGACGTCTTGATCCTTGAAGCTTATTAAGAATTCGTTGAACTGAGACTGATTGTTTCTGTAATTAATATTTGCGTGTGCGTGGAAGAGTTTGTTGCTAAGCGCAAATATTCATAATAGGCTTATCTGTACTGTGCTCACTAGGATATCGAAACCCTGATTTTAGTGTTATAACCTTCAGACTTACCACTGAGCCAGTGGAATACATGTGGAAGAGATTTACTTGATGAACTTGGGGACAGATAATTTATAATTTTTTTTTAGTTATTGCCGTAGCAAGCATTTTTTTGAGTGGTTAGGCCATTGCCACATTTCCATTTCTAGGGGAGTCTTGGGGCATGTCAACCAGAAAAATTTAATGATATGAGATTTAATTTTAAGTACAAATACTGCATACACACAACATAAGGTACTGAATTAAAAGAAGCAAGTTTTAATACATACTTTGTAGCTATACATGCCATAAAAAAGTGGTCAGGTCATGGCCTGATTGGCCTTATCGCTTCCTACGACCCTGTTAACAATCATTTGACAATGAAGTTACAAGCACGCTATGCTGCTTGAAGAATTCATACTGAGTTTGGACTAACGTTGACATTTCCAGTAAAATATATCAAGTGTATGCTCTAATAGATGAGAGAGAAAAAACACTACGTGTTCCCATATACAAAACTCTATGTGTGTATACTCTCTTATAAAATAACTATTATATCGAATTTAGTGCGTCAAACAGTTATTCCTTGCCTTTTTCCGAAATAATTTGTTTCTTTGTATTTTGCTGTGAAATGGTTGCCAATAATTCTAAGCATTATTACGTCATTTTACTCCAATATTGGCATTTTATTAGCAGAGAAGAATGAAGTCCCACTATTCATTCTTGACAATTACGAGAAAAAATATGTACTAGAAAGGCTTAGTTGGGATAAAACGTTTATTGAGGAATTTTTACAAAGTAACACAGAAAAAATTATATCAACAATTTTTTCAGTACAATTCAGTCAGGGAAAATCAATTAGTTTTCAAATCCCAGTATCTAATGAAGTAATTAAACCACATATTATACGAATTTTAAAAGGTGAACTTCCTGACGGTCAACTGGGAATACACATTGGGACATATGAAAAGATAACACTTACTTGACGTATCTTAAAATAGATTATTTTGATCTTTGTATCAATGTGTTCGACAACAAATATGACAAGCCTATTGACACAACTTACAAATAGCCTATTTTGATTTTTGTATCAATGTGTTCGACAACAAACATGACAAGCCTATTGACACAACTTAAAATAGCCTATTTTGATTGTTGTATCAATGTGTTCGACAACAAATATGACAAGCCTATTGACACAACTTAAAATAGTCTATTTTGATCTTTGTATCAATGTGTTCGACAACAAACACGACAAGCCTATTGACACAACTTCAAATAGCCTATTTTGATCTTTGTATCAATGTGTTCGACAACAAATATGACAAGCCTATTGACACAACTTAAAATAGCCTATTTTGATCTCGTTACAACTTAAAATGACTTGTGCATATGTATGTGTATATATATATATAATCGTGACAGGTATTTAGTTTTGGAAAAAAGAAACTTTTTCAACTGGGGTGTTTGGGGACATTAATATCCCCCTTCGCCTCACTGTGACGATTACGTTTGTTTATCTGAAGTGTACTTTTATTAATTGTTTTAATATGGGAGTTTCAGATTAAATATCGCGTGGGCTTGGATTTTTGAAGCTTAGAAATGTTTTAAGATTTTAATCATTAATGTTGAAGAACAATTGGCGGCAGGCAAAGATGGCAGAAAGAAGAAGGCCCTGGTTTACATCCCGCATTCCGACAATTATCGACAAAGCATTAGGGCTCTTGAAAATGGCTTATTTTGATCATTGTATCAATGTGTTCGATAACAAGTGTGAAAAGTCAATGGACACAACTTAAAATGGCTTATTTTGATCATTGTATCAATGTGTTCGATAACAAGTGTGAAAAGCCTATTGACACAACTTAAAATAGCTTATTTTGATCTCGTTACAAACGTGTTCGATAAGCATGATCGGTATCTGGAAGTAGAAGGAAAATAGCACATTTTATTGCTCTATGTATTTGACCAGGCTCGGATTATCCAATGTACACTTGCACAAAATCCCTGGTTCAGAGAGAGTTCCTGACCACCGGGGGATGGGGTGTGGAACTTCAACGAAATTCGAGAGGTAGTTATATATGATAATCAGAACCACCCAACATTAACAATGCACATAAAATGCTTTATCAGTCCATCTATTAGTTCAACGTGGCAGGGTACAAGGATAATGTTATACAGTATTAGAGTACGAGCATATAATCTTTGCACTGTTAGTGGTGCTTGTGTGTTTTCTGCTGATAAAGATTTACAATTTCATCATTATGAAGGGAGATGTTCTGATATTTATAGTTGTATATCGCATGTTTAAAGAAAAAGAGGGAAACTCTTCCGTAGTGTACAAGGCTTCAAATGTCTTAGGCCCAGCATAGCCAGGTGGTTAAGGCGCTCGACTCGCAATCTGAGGGTCGCGAGTTCGAATCCCCGTCACACCAAACATG
>NW_013666244.1:400030-404224 GCF_000517525.1 Limulus polyphemus
CCCAAGAGTTGGCGGTGGGTGGTGATGACTAGCTGCCTTCTCTATTGTCTTACACTGCTAAATTAGAGACGGCTAGCGCAGATATCCCTCGTGTAGCTTTGCGCGAAATTAAAAACAAACAAACAAAATGTTTTAATGTTATAGTAATTACAATTAATAAGCTACAGAGGTGAAAAACGTGCTTTTCCTTCCACAAAATAATGACGTCTAGACATGTAGATATCTACTCATTGCTACAAAATCATCCAAGGTTTTCCAAGAATAAAAATAAAGTTGAAAGTTACTTCATTTCTAAAGTCTTTTTTTATTAACGTTTATAACATACAAAAACTCGTAATACTTTTGGTTTTTCATAAAGTACTACAATAACAACTTAAAATCATAACGTCAATAATAAAAAAACTTAGAAATAATAGTTTGCTATTAATCAGTATAGTACAGAATGGGTGATCTGTTATGTGCCCACCGCGAGTATCGAAATCCGAATTTTAGCTTTATAAGTCCACAGAATTATCGCTTAGCCACGATGGGCAATGGAATAATATCAAAAGTAACCATTTTAATTAAAAAAAAACAATATAGGGGGAATAAAATAAAGTTAATAAACAAGAGATAAAGTTGTGTCTCAAATGAAAAACAAAGGGATTCCTCAATAGCAACGTCACTTGAAATTCTTCTAGACAGGATTACAGTAAATTAATCTATGAAACCTTTTTTTTTTCATTTTATTAGCTATATTTTTGTGCACCAGTAATACTAAGCGTGGGGCGCACGTATACCCAATTCTATTTTATTACTCATCCGGATCTCTTCCAGCCTACCCTCGAACTGAATTCCTTTTAGGCAGAATTAGAGTAAATTACCCTATGAGACCTTGAACATGGGCAATACATCAATCGAAAGGGTTAGACCTCCTGAGTCCAAAACTGTAATTAGATCTCAAATCGGTCAAGAGATGATGGAGCTATGAACTAAAAGTTTGTACTTGAAAACCGAAGAGCCATTCTATGAGCCGCGGCTAAAAAATGGCCTAGAAATATTTCGAATATCACTGAAGAACAATACGTAAAAATACCGTCAAAAATAATTATAGTAATAATAAAAAACAAAGTAATAAAAAATCTTATTAATAAGAAAAAATTTACCAAAAATACTAGCAGTAAAATACCCAAATAATGACATCAAAAGAATAATTAACTCTGTAAGATACAAGAGCGAAAACGGGGGATAATTAAGGGAAAAATTGTGAAAGTAATACCAGTAAATCAAAAGCTGACAAAACTTCATAAATAAGGTAATTATTTTCTGTAACATATTTTTAATTTTTCTTCATGACGTTACTTATATTTCAAATAATTCTTATTTTCGACTACCCTGCGTTAATTTGCATCACTGTCAGAGTTAAGGTGATAATTTTATGTACAGTGATAAATGTTCTTACTTCAGATGAATAGGTTGAGTTATATGACATTCATCTACTTAAGAATTACACTGCCACAATATAAAGGAAAGACCAAAATATTTTCTAGTAATCAAACAGCTTCGAGAACTAGACCAAAGTTAAATACAAGTAAAAGAAGTTTGGAAGAAGTACTTTTGATTATTGTTCCCATACATAGATATTGAACAATAGATATATCACGTGAAAGCTACAGTGAAAGTTTCTTATAAAGCCTTGTTGAAAACAAATGTTTCTGAGAAAAAATTCGCGTTCACTGCTACAAACATAAATCAACAATAACGGCGGTCCAACACAGTTTAATAAATCATACGTACTTAACGAAGGCGTAATATAACTTAAAACTGGATGACTGACAATATAGCGGAACGCCTGAAGCTTTGCACTTGTTTTGTCAGAAATAAAACAATTATTTAATTTATAAAGCTCTTATATAAAAAACGCATACAGTCACTCGTTTATTCGGATTCTTATGTAAGATAATATATTATAATGCTAACACACTTTAGTATAATGCTGTTAGAAGTCGTCCATGTAATAATGACAAATGCTTTACGTCTAAAACTTAATGAGCTATCCCACAGCTTCTTTATAGTAAGATATACGTGTATAAACAACAGCACGAAAATTCAAACAGTTCTTTCCTTGAAAGCTAAGGATTTATGTTAGTTGAGATAAATTGGATGACAAACAATATAAGCAAATCTGTAGAGTTTGTGAATAATAATTACAATAAAGATCTAGACTGTGTTAATTAATGATAAAAATGTTAACGATAATGAAAGCTGAAGATAATAATGCGAGTACTAAACAACAATAGAATCAAATCTGGAGTTTTCAAATAATAATGTGACTATTAAACAACAATAAAACAAATCCGGATTCAAATAAATATGTGGATATTGAATAACATTAAAACAAATCCAGATTTAAAAACAAGAACGTGAATATTGAATAACAATAAAACAAATCCAGAGTTTTAATTAAAAGTGTGAATATTAAATAAAAATAAAACAAGTCCAGAGTTTTTAGATAAAATGTGAATATTGAACAGCATTAACAAATCCAGATTTTCTAAATAGTAATGTAAATATACAAAAAAATGTTAAACCTAAAATTTGTAAAATGATAAAAAGCATTAGCAAATGTGGGTAATTTAAATCATATTGAAAACAATGGGAATGCTAATATGTATTATGTACAGCAACATTTTATGAACAACAGCACAATTCCACAGACAACTCGACAATAAAGTACATTTATGTAAATAAAATATTCATAGATAAATGTACCTATAACTAATCACTTCGACTACAGATCTTAGAATTAACTACAATTCAGTATCTTCCAAAACTGTGATCAGAGTTAATTTTATTATTATAATTTTACATGTAAAAAATAAACAAGTCCGTTATTGTATTGAATGTCAGCCGTGGTTTTACAAGTTAAAAACAAATAGAATTATAGAAACATTGACAAAAACGTGTTTACTTAAATTGTGCTTTAACAAATGTTTATAGCATTAACAAAACCTTAAGAGCAGAAAGATTTCTAAACAAAGGCTGCATAATTACATTTTAAATAGAAGAGTGTCTAGTTAGAAATAATGTTGTGATAAAATATTATATGTTTAATTCAAAATAATCTACAAAACAAATTAAAATGAATTAACATGTTCTAGAAGAAAAAACAACTAAACGTTAAGAAGAGTAACGTGTTTGTGAAACAGTCATTCAATTGAATAGTTGGAGAACCTCCTCACATAAATTCTTATGAATAACTCTAGTTAAGCCTTTGTCTTATTGTTCTATTTATATTGGTTATTTTATAATGCATGAAAGAAACACTTTTATATACTTGAAGTGGCAATATTTGGGCTTAATTCAGATTACTCGTATTCTCTATTAGAAAATCACCTTATCACACCAACCAGACAAGATGAGACAGAAGGAGAACCAGGAATAAACAATAACTCAAGCGATGAGTGGCCGGTCTAGATTGTCCGTTAGATCTATTGTGGTAGCTTCGTACACGCTATCAGAAAACGGTCTAAAAGTAGAGGTATTCTCCTGGAGATTTAAGGAAAACTTGTCTGGATCATCACTATGAAGGATAAAATAATAACAAAACAATAAAATGTATCTTAATATAATGACTGAGAAATAATCAGCAGAAAATTATTATTGTAGAAAGGCTATTATACATCACAAAAGAATGACGGTTTAACGACGCTTAAGAATATCATAACTTACACTAAAAACAGATAGAGAATATCCTTTAAAAATGTTAATAAAAAACAAGGAATTCAGCATTTGGTAGAATAAAATTAATGGATTTTTCTATAGTTATAGATTTTTGTTGATTTTTACGATTCAATTTCCCCCTTTCTTTCAGGATATAAACGCTTCACCCTCTACACATTCTGTAATATGAGGATGTTCGTAAAAAAACTAAAAGTTGCTTTCTTTATACTATATATTGGCATTGTTTCCTTTGTGATGAAGAAGGAAGTAAAGAAAATTACCAGTCAATCATAGCCTCAAATTCAACGTATTTTTGAAACGGAAATTAGGGTTGCACACTTCTTGAAATACAAATATAGACTAAATAATTTACTTAGCTCTCTAGTGGGGTATGAATTCAAATACCTGATGAGGAATGTATAGAAGATACAGCTAGATGGCTTTTGTAATTTTGCCAGTAAACACTCTGGGGTTTAAATATATATATATATA
>NW_013666244.1:404748-414725 GCF_000517525.1 Limulus polyphemus
CAAGGATCATGACTTGTTCCTTTTCGAGTCTTTAGCACAGTTTACTACAGATAAAAGGGAGGGGGGGGGTCAATAACTTCTTGACTTTTATAATTAAAACTCTTTTGAATATGCAAACCAACAAGTCACGTGACACACACACAGCGAATATAAAGTTGCGATGGAACAGTATGTACCAGAACTACTTTTTTGGCATTTTTGGTGTGATGCAACTGAAAATTGATCGCTTTTTGGAAAGGGTATGTCACAGTTCTATCTGAAGTAAAATATTCATAAAGTATTCAGATTGGGAATTTCGAATTTTCAAAATGGGAAGAGTTCTTGTACTTAATGGCATTGTAAAACAACGGAACATGGAAAAACTTGAGGCACCAGGATCATCTAGAAAGAGACCTGAAAAATAAAGTGTGGCGTCTTATGAACAGAAAGGTCAGAGACAAAGCCACCCATGTGCCCCAGGCAACAGTACGCAACATATCCATTCAACTATCGCATACCTCAAACAGCTGGAGAACGAAACGAATATTCACGCTATTCCATACTAGTCATGTCGCCAAACTCAGAGCGATTTCTGTGGGTTCGAAATGTTGAAACAGGCACTAGGAAACCGTTGTTCTCGTACATTAGATGAATTATTGAAAACCTGCAGAGAGGTATGGTTTGGACATAACAACATTACGGTGGAGCATTTTGCAACGTAAACAATGCCGTAGAGTTATTGTTGAGATGCACAGTCGTCAGATGGAGATCACTGGACGTGGCGACATGGACTGCAACGTCGTGGTGAGACTCCACAATCGTCGTGCACAAACCCTTCTTAACTGTTATTAGCAGATTACGTGATAGTAGTTTTAATGGATATATTTATTAGTTGGTGAATGATGAGGAACAAGGGCTCTTGCTTCATTTAGGTTTGGGTTTAATTTTATCACTTAAAACTAGATAATCGTGTGTGGTGCGTATTCATTGGTTTGTTTGTTTTGTTTTTTCTTCAACATCTGGTCTCTGATTCATCCATCATGCTCTGTGTTTGTCTTTCCAGGTTTTTGAACTGTTTTTAACTGTGATAAATCATATAGGGTAAAAATCGATGTTGTTAAGCTAAAACCTACACAAAGAGCTATCTGCGCCCCACTCATCGTGGGTATCAAAACACAATTTTTGGTGTTATAAGCCCTCAGTCTAAGCACTGAGCCGCTTGGAGGCGCTAAAAATCGAAACAACCGATTTCGTTTATTACTTCCGTTTTCCCTTTCTTTATTCTTGGTGCCTGCATTAACTCACACTTTAACCAGTCCACCTCCATTGGTTTATTGATGTTTGGAGTTGACATCGCAATACAAAAATGTCTAACTAAACTATGTACCCAAATGACTGACTTGGACTTCATACCTTTCTTACACGTGAGATAACGTACACATTTAACATAGCGCGTATGTTTCAAAACTAACATGTTTATGCCAGTGCATGAAATACTTTGGAGGTTCATACACTTCGAAATTTTATCTTCTGGTTTATTTGAGAAAAAGGCTCTCTACAATCTCTTGATATGTAAACCTCAGCAAAAACACGAATATCACATGCTTACGAAATAAAACAGCACAATGTAAAAAAAGAACTATGCACAAAAAGTTATTAGTTTCAAGAAGTGTATCCGTTTATTCTGGATAACCTGTGTGACAATGTGACAGAATAGTCGGACTCCTCCTCCCGATTGTATCACTCTAAAATAACTGCTTAGTATTAATATTCAAAACAAGGGTATGAAGAGCACTGAAATATGGAGATATAACGATAGTTAAATATTAGTTACAGCAAACTGTTATAACTAAATTGTGAAGTATTGATGGTTGGCTCTTGTTTCTAACTAAATACTTCTGATAAGGTTGTTGTGATCGGATATCAATCGTTGTTGTGGTTAGTTGTCTATACGACCCCCTAAGTTATATCATTAATTAGTAACTAACTTATTTATACAACTAGAGACTAGCTGTTCTACAATTTGATCCAAGCGTGTTAATAACGCACTAGATTTCCATCAAGAAGACCCAGGATCGAATCCCAGCCAACACAAAAATAGTTCTTCTTAGGACTTCCCTAAACAGCAACAGATTAGCAACCGAAGAGCATGGAGTACTCTTTAACTTCCTCTGACCCCAAACATAAAAGAAGTGTTACAGTTGATTCTTCTTCTGACCCAAGCATAAAGAAGTGTTACAGTTGATTCTTCTTCTGACCCCAAACATAAAAGAAGTGTTACAGTTGATTCTTCTTCTGATCTCAAGCATAAAGGAAGTGTTACAGCTAACTTTTGTTCTTTTCCACCATCTCCCAGGGTAGGAAATGTGAAAAAGGAACTTTCAATAAATGTTAGCTTTCATCCATTCTTCTCCGAGTTTCAGCAAGTGCGTTTTATGAAGTGGTAAGTCAAAATATGACTAATTTAATAAAATAGCTACGTCCGTAGATATAAACCAGGAAAATACCATGGTGAATATATATGTGCTACGGTTTGTACTCTTCGAAGTTCCAAAAGATGTATTTATACTGTATTTCCAGTGATTGTGTATTGAGTTATAAGCTTGGATACTCTTCAATACTCATATTTGTTGTCCTCTCAGTAACTGCATTAAGGGTTACTACTATTGAAAGTCCCTTAGGACATATATTTGCTATACGTTCAGTAAACAGATAATAGATTGTAGGTCTCAGAAAACTCTCAATACAAGAAAGAGTCATTGTGTTAGACTTCCAGTAAAAGTACATTATTTCTGCTGTAGGTTCAATAAATGCGTTGGGGTTATAACTTTTGAAAGACCCCTCAAGACGTTTTTGTTTTTTCGCTATACGTTAGAGTTCTTGTGAAAATGTTTGTGTTTTAACGTTTTGGAGTACTTTAGGAAGTCTTGGGTTACTCACTCTCCATTTGATCAGTTACAACTCTTCGTTTTAATAACACCGGCACATCTTTCTCCTTCCTGTCTGCATGCTCTTCTTTCTCTCTTCGTAGTCATGCCTTATTATTGAACTAGTTTAGGTTTAGCTGTTTAATTGTTTGACCTGAGCTGACACCATGTGATATTTGTATATTTTCGTCCTATGTGTTTTTGATTTGGCCACTATTCTGCAAAGTGTATCCTACTAATTTGAACTGTCAATCGTATGATAACTATATCTACAATAACACATTCTGTGTAAGACGATAAAAGTACTCAGAAACTTAACATGAAGTTTCTATTGCATTTGACTGTTCCACCAACACAGTTAAATAATAAGTTGTTTTGTAATAATATATAGTAACTCAGCTATTATTAGAAAAAACAAAAGTTGTTTTAGACATTTGGTTAATAAGACTTACAACTTTTGTTTCTTTATTTCAACTCTAGAACGACCATACTTCCTAACAAAACGCTGGTAGAATTTGTGTACTCGAAAATGACATAATGTTATCACAATGACAACGACCAGGCAGGCTCCAGCCAATGTCGAGACGGCAATATAGACGCTGTGAACGTGTTCCGAGGAAGCACTAATACCCTCTAGCGGCTGTTCAGTTCTTCCTTGAGTGTGTGCCATTGGTTTGGCTGGATTTGAAAATTCAGCTAAAGAAAACAAAAATGCTTATGATAACTTTGAACGTATCCATTATACTGATATAAATTATAATAAATAAAGACATTTTCATTCAAAGCATACAGCTATTTGTTGTTGTTTTTTGTTAAGCACGAAGCTACACAATGGATTATCTGTGCTCTGCTCAGAGCGGGTATCGAAAACCGATTTTTGGCGATATAAGCCCTCCGACTTACTTCTTAGCTACCGGGGTTGGGGATACAGATAGTATATAGGGTAATTCAAAGGTAACAAGACTTTGATAAATCATAAATGTAATTATTTTGTTGTTTTTCAATCATTACAAGAACGATATCAACAACAATTCTCACGACGACATTTTTTTTTTTTTTAATGACGTATCCTATTCTCATTTACGTTTAAGTTTACAGTATGTTATTTCGATAGAGACTGTTGTTAGGTAATACATCTCTCCAATATATATATGTTCTAATAGTCTTATTACTTTTGGAAGGCGCGGGATGGCCATATGACATAGCTCTTGATAGCGGAGTCGACGAGCCGGTTTCGAATCTCTGTGTGCGATACCCAGTGGCGATGGAACTGTAGGTTCTATTGGTGCTGCAACACCCTCTGGCATGAAGTACCTGTGTACCTATTGTTTTCATTGACATGTTGAAACACGATAACAACAACCGAATTCACAGTTTTAATCATATATAGGGCTTATAGTTTTGTTAAATGTTTTTCAATTTCAACAAAAAAAATGTTCCCTGCACTTTAATTTGCGGGTGCATTATAAGAGTAACAAACAAATCCTCAGAATGGATGGTAGAGTGCTGCAAATTGAGTGCCTTCCCTCTGATCAGAAGTTCAAAATTAGGATTGTTTGTTTGTTTTTGAACTTCGGGCAAAGCTACACGAGGGCTATCTGCGCTAGCCGTCCCTAATTTAGCAGTGTAAGACTAGAGGGAAGGCAGCTAGTCACCATCACCCACCGCCAACTCTTGGGCTACTCTTTTACCAACGAATAGTGGGATTGACCGTAACATTATAACGCCCCCACGGCTGAAAGGGCGGGCATGTTTGGTGTGACGGGGATTCGAACACGCGACCCTCGGATTTGCGAGTCGAGCGCCCTAACCACCTGGCCATGCCGGGCCTTGCACTGCCCACCACGGATATCGAAACCCGGTTTCTAGCGCTGTAAGTCCGCAGACATAACGCTGTGCCACTGGGGGGCCCAAAATTAGGAACGGCGGCACATAGGTTTAGTAGCTTTACTATAAATACAAAATACAAATATTGCTCTTAGGCCACCTCATATATTTTGTTATGTATCTGTCATAAAATTTTCATATTTATACAAAACGTTTCTTTGTGCTTAATAGATTGTGTAGTTTGTTTCCAGTGAATATATGAGCTATTCTTAAACTGAAGAAGAATTAAAATTAATTGTACGTTGCTTTTTGGTGTCTTATTATAATAAAAGTGTATCTTAGGGCTGTGTTACTGGATGATCTGCTTGGAATGCCTAGGCCGTAATGTTTTATAATTCTCTTTTCCATCTCAAAACTTTCTTTAGTGACCTAGAGTTTGAACTTAATATAGATAATTTTGCCCCAGGCTGATTAGAAATTGATCCCTTCAGGATCACCAAAATCTGTAGAATTAATAAAACAAACCTGTGCACGTCTCTCCAGTGTACCCTGGTGAGCAGGAACAGAAGAAGGAGTCGATACGAGGCCAGCATTTTCCACCGTTCTCACACGGATTGGGATAACAGGGGTCGAAATGTTGTGTGCAGCCTGCTCCTGTAAAACCCATCATTCGTAGATTGTTTAGATGCAATAAAAAATATTTATAACAGTAGCGTGAATTGGAACTTGCTAACTTCAGGTTTTCAGTTTTCTTGCAATATATCAGACAGGGCTTTCACGAAGTTCCTGATGACATATCAATAGTGAAAAAATAAGCATAACAAAATAGAAATTTATTAAGTAAAACAAATTCAGATGTCGTTACAGATACGTTCGACGATTCTGAGATACCAAAGTAAGCTTGAAGAAAAATACATTAATCACATATTTGGTATGACACACAATTTCTTCAAAAAGTGTACGAAGTAAAGCAGGACTTAAACATAAATACCAATGTATACAATTTCACAAAATGAATAACATCATACCTACATTTGTAAAACTTTAAATTATCTTATTCTCGGTTGCAAAGTTTCAAAATCCACTAAAAGGTTTTGGATTCAGAAGTTAATCGTAAAAACAGATAGTTAAACTAGTCATTGATGACTTAATAACTACAAGAGTGTAAACAGTCTTCGTGTAAAGCAGTTCGTCAAACTTGTCATTGTTGACTTAAATGGAAGAGTGAAACGGTCTTCGCGTAAACCACTTTTCGTCTTTATCTGATATGGTAGAATAATAGTAGTATATATTTTTTCACATCTTTATCTTATATGGCAAAATAATAGGAGTGTATATTTTTTCACATCTTTATCTGATACGGTAGAATAATAGTAGTATATATTTTTTCACATCTTTATCTTATATGGCAGAATAATAGTAGTATATATTTTTTCACATCTTTATCTGATACGGCAGAATAATAGTAGATATTTTTTCACATCTTTATCTGATACGGCAAGATAATGGATATTTTTCACATCTTTATCTGATACGGCAAGATAATGGATATTTTTCACATCTTTATCTGATATGGCAGAATAATGGTAGATATTTTTTTTACATCTCTATCTGATACGGCAAGATAATGGATATTTTCCACATCTTTATCTGTTATGCCAAATGAAAGCTTAAAACTTATCTTTACGTTTATACGAAACTAATTTCATATTTTTACTCTGTTCAATGATGTTCAAAAAATTCATTAAACTAATGCAGAAACCATTTACACCAAGATTGTTTACACTTTTTTGAATTAATTCAGTAATGAATATATTAATATCTACTATTATTCTGCTGTATCAGAAAAAGATGTGAAACAATATCTACTATTATTCTGCCGTATCAGATAAAGATGTGAAACAATATCTACTACTATTATTCTGCCGTATCAGATAAAGATGTGAAACAATATTTACTACTATTATTATGCCGTATCAGATAAAGATGTGAAAAAATATCTACTACTATTATTCTGCCGTATCAGATAAAGATGTGAAAAAATATCTACTATTATTTTGCCATAACATATAAAGAATGAAACACGTAACAAATAAAAATAATCATTATACTGGAAGGACAGTAACAGAAAAGCGTAATCCCAATAAAGATACTAAGATAATAATTCTCTTGTATTTCAAGCGAAATCATGCAGAAAGATTTGCTTTGTTACCCTTAGTTTTTAGGGCCGCACTCTATTTGGTATTATAAAAGAAATACAGTCAGAATGTCCAGCACGACAAGCAGATACACACAAAAAAGTCCAGTATGACAGATACAAATATTTCAGTAAATCCGGTTTGACAGATTAAGAAGTTACAAATAAAAAAATAAAAACTACCATTATAGCCGGGATGACAGATACAGCTGTAGTTGTTGCCTTTGTCGACACACTGAGCTGGACTTGGACAAGGGTTACTTTCACATAAGTCAATTTTCACTTGACACCTTCGGCCTTTATATCCTGGACCACAGTGACATTTGTATCCTGCAACCAGGTCTTCACAAGCGCCACTGTTTATACAGGGACTAGAATCACATTCGTCGTATTCAAATTCACAATGATCGCCTCCGTAACCTCCAGGAGAGAGATAAATATTACAATAAACAGATTATAACGTAGATATTCCGAGAAGTTGTACTTACTAGAAAATACACAGTTCGTTTTTCCTGTACAATAAAATGTAAGAATTACAACAATAAAAAACAGCAACAGGTATTTAGTAATAAGGAACCTCCTTTGTTAGCTGATGGTTCGTGATATTCCAAACTATTTACCAATGATGTATCGTAAGAAACTTTCATTGACAATCTATTTCGAACACAAAAACTGAAACTACATTATACATACGATATAAAGTTTTTAAGTCTTTCAACATTGTCCGTGTTTTAATTAAGTGACATTTTCTTGCTAATCATTAGATAATCCTATTCACTGGAAGAGAACCACTTAGAGGACTAACGTGGCTTTAATTAGTTAGGAGTACAATGCCTAATTAGGATATTAAACTTGTTTGTGAGCGGTTACGCAAAGAACCTGTTCTAACTAAAATATAGGTTGCACGAATCATTCATTATATGGAGCTGATAATTTATTATTATAGTATTTCAGAACCGAAGGTTTGGAAGAATGAAATTTGAGTTAATAATCGCACATTTGAATAAAAAAATCCTATGTAACTTTAATAATCTCATTCAAGATTTTACATTACAACCTCCCTGTTTATGATTATAGTTGCAGTATAGTACGTTTTATCAAGTTGAATCACGTTTCCCTAAAGTCAAAACGTAAACCTAATGTTTATGTGTTAAGTAAGGTGTTTCTTTCTTTAAAGTTTAATGTTACTTTCATTAACAGTATTGGTTAAAACGTTTAATATATTTATTTGTATTGTTTTTAATATTTTTTTTTATATTTTTACTATAGATATTATTTTGCATTATCATAAAATAAGCTCGCTCTGCTACGCGGTTCAAGATTACATACCGATCAAACTTCTTCATTATCCCCAATTACTTCTGTAAATCTCGCTACGACAAACATCTGTGGTACTTTTGTGCCACTTTTGGTCCCGATAGATTTGCGAGTTTGGTCTCAAACATGGCGCTCCCGGGATCTCGAGGGAGCCAGGTAAACAAAATCAGATGCCACGTTCGAATTTAGCAACCCCATCCTGCAAACATACTCTTAAAACCCCATCATTTCGTGTGATATCGAGGGCACGTTTTAGCCCTCTTTGTTAAGGAGGTTATGTCATTTAAATATGGATACTTCCAGGCTACGCCCGGGTCCGCTTGGCAAGTTTGGTTTTTCTATATCCAAAACTGTGGGAGGAGTTAAGAGAAACACAACGTGAAATAATATAGAATGACTAGCTTAGTATATTATATACTAAGCTAGTCATTCTATATTATTTCACGTAGTGTTTCTCTTAACTCCTCCCACAGTTTTGGATATAGAAAAATGATATCTTGCGAGGTCCGGTCGATTAGCACATTTAGTTTAGTCCTAAATTTGTTGGCTATATTCAGACGGAATCGTCTCGTGCTAAGTGCCATAATGTAAAATTAGTTTTGTTAGTATTGTTCATAACTTTGTTTACAGCATTATTAAAATCAATTATTACTCGCATAAGAAAAAACAAGTTTGTTATTTTCTGTCGAATTAACAGAAAGATAAAGAAAAGACAGTTCTTTTTTTATTGCTTATTTTTTTGTTTTACCTCCCTGATGCTAAAAACCCGCAAGATCAGGGATGTCCTGCACCCCCCTCCCCAGATAAATTATTATGATCCGTAACTGATAGCGATGGACATACGAACACATTTTTTGAGAGCCGAGTATGATCAACTCTGCGTGGGGGCGTTATGCGTTCTACAGTGAGCGCCCCTTTTGTTAGCTCTTTAACGATATATAAGTATGTTTAACTTGATAATACTGTCATGAAAATTACCACCCATGCAGTTAATTAATCATTTATAAGTTCTGATCAAACAAACTATTTATAGGTATATCAGAGTTAAAAATCAGCCCAGTAATAAGTATAGTTAATTAAATATTGATCCTGTTTATAAAGATCAGAGTTGAATGTTTCGTCGGTATTAGCATTTTTTCGGCCATAATCTTAATAATATCTTACGAGGTCCGGTCGATTAGCACATTTAGGTTAGTCCTAAATTTAATACTAACAAAACTAATTTTACATTATGGCACTTAGTACGAGACGATTCCGTCTGAATATAGCCAACAATACTAACAAAACTAATTTTACATTATGGCACTTAGCACGAGACGATTCCGTCTGAATATAGCCAACAGTAACAATACTAGAAAATCGGCAGCTATATTTGAAATAATACTTTCCTATTTCTTACACTCCGTGTTCTAGTGATTTGGAATCACCATCAGTTACACGTAAACTGTCATTTTCACTCTACAGTAGTCTTACAAAATATTTGCCCTCTTTCCTACCTTTTCACACACTCGTGCTCCAGTGTCGCCTGCCGGCAAGCGCTAACACGAAAAATTACCGTAAGAATTATGGCATGCGAAAACGAAGTAAATGATAGTATCAACGGAAACACGAATTTCGGCATACCGATAAACGAACCAAATCAAAATTACGTAAAAAAAATTCAGAAACTGTTTTGTTTGTTTGTTTTTGAATTTCGCGCAAAGCTACACGAGGGCTATCTGCGCTAGCCA
>NW_013666244.1:415705-425584 GCF_000517525.1 Limulus polyphemus
TGAAAGGGCGAGCATGTTTGGTGGGATTGGGATGCGAACCCGCGACCCGCAGATTGCGAGTCGAGCGTACTAGCCACCTGGCCATGCCGGGCCCTCAGAAACTGAGAGAAGTATATGTGAATTTGGGGCATCAGGAGATAAGCCTTATGGTTAGGGGAGGGGGTACAGTTTCATTCTTCGCATTATTTTCTCTACGACACTAGGATTGAAATTTGGATTTTTGTAATGCGGATTACTTACCATTTTTTTAAAACAATACTTTAACCTCTATGATTTCCGAAGTTGATTGAAAATCAACAAATGATAAAACACAACACTCAAATGGTTGTAAACCAGTGTTTAAATTTTATAATCTAACCTGATTACTATAGTTATTACTTAACAATCTATCATTGTTTGAAACTATGGACATTTACCTCTTAGTTTTCAAAGAGCTTTTATCAAACATGGCAGCGTCTTTGATGTGTAATTTTATAAAAAACAAGTCATGTACAGCAATGTATAACTAAAGCTAACAAGTATATTAATATTTGGTTCTTACTTTAAGCTTGTACAAATAAAAACATATCATAAATATTTCTGTGTCTAGAATCGTGGCCCATGCCACTTTATAAACATATTGTTCGGAAAAATTGTGATTTACAATATTGTTATTATTTCTCACGTCTTATGTCTGCACGAAGGAAGTGTTTCTTCAGATTTATTTCACTTTGGTATATTTACTGCAATCGTCCATTTTGTCTTATGGTGTCTCGAATTTAAAGGTAACGAAAGTGCCATCTATGCTTGAATAGTAGTATGAGTGAAAATTATTATTATTTTAATGAATAAGGTATTGATTTATGAATTAGTTTTTTACAGTATTCAATATTGAATAATGAACTCAAATTACACAGAGAAATGCATATTTTGAAATTTTGACTTTGAAATTGTATTATTCAGTACATTGTTGCCCGAGCAAGGCTCCAGTAAGAGGGCCGAAATCTCGCAATTAAACGAAAAGTATTTAACGTAGAGAACAGCCCGTCTACGCTTTTTACATAATAATTTATCTATGATATAAGTTTAAAGAACAATTAGAAAAATTTATCGTTGGACAATACTTTTAAAGATACATAATGGAGCTCAAATTTACCCTACTTTAATGTTATTACAATTGAAAAAATAAATTGTTATAAAAAACTCAATAGAATGCTTTGAAAATTGACAACATTATCTGTACCTGAAAAAAAAAAAACGTGAAAAATGCTTTTCAGACGTTTTCTTTACTAAGAGATACGTATAGAATTTATTATATATTTTACCTCTAGAAATGTTTTTGTTAAGGGTAAGGAATTATAGTTTAAATTGAAGCAAAATATGCTGCTTGATGGAATATTATTATTGGTTTCTATATATGAAGGAAGGCTAATATGTAACACGTAAAGCTTATAATTTATTTCAAGTAATGTTACACTTGCTCCACAGTAAATAATCACCATACTCATATTGTGAGCTCATATATTCTTGAAATAATTTAGCTTTGCATCTATTCATGTATTATTTAATTTAATAGAACTTTTGTAAGCCAGCCATCTTTGAAAATTGAACTCTCGAAACATTTTCTAAAAAGGATTATAAATTATCATTTGCAACACGCCTCTAATTTAATAATCTCAAAATAGATTTAATATTGTTTTCTAGTGTTGTACTAGACAATGAAAGACTTTTCAAAAACTGAAGAACATAATTTTATTCATTTATGTAAACAAAATTTTCTACGTCTGTTTTCTGGTAAATTAAAGTTTTATTTGATAAAACCGAAAGGAAAGCTTCCATTCTCTCTTTCTGATCAGCGTTAGGAGCGTTTTTATCACCTAATCAAATATAAAGCTAACACTGTTTCAATGTTAAGAAACTGCCTTTAAAAATGAGTGCGAAACACTATTTATTATATTATAAAAATAATCAAAGAATGATTAAAGAGCCCATTAAATCAATTCAAGTTGACTTCGTTCAGTATTTAAATTATTAATTGCCTACTCGATTTTTTTAGAAGTTTAACATAAAAGTTTAGAAACCTTATAACATATAGATTCAACTTTCAAGCACTTACCAGCAACCACTGCTAGTCAAATGTAGCCAAATTATATTAGCTTCTTTGTTTTTATGTTATATTACCAAAATGTATGGTTGCGTGAGCGTGGTACCTTCTGTTTATGGCTCAATTTCCGGATCATTTCCTTAATTTTAATTTTCAGAACCACAGTAGTCTAAGTCAGGTTGTTGCTTTTTTTTTTTACACACGTAGTTAGATTTTTTATTAATGCACTAATCCATTATCTGGGATGCCTTTATTGTTATGGATTAACCAATTTTCCCCATTTAAGCTTTTTAAATACCTTATGGGTATCCCTTGTTTATGAAGTAAATACTATCCAAAGGAACCTTTAATATTTATAAAACACACTTTTCAAAAGTTACTGGAAAATATAGTTGTTCATGACCTGAAACCGAAAACGGTTCTACCAGCAAATTATATTGTCCGTGGAGAATAAATAGTATTTTTGCATATAAATAAAAAATAATAATTTTGAGTCTAAAATCTAATATTCATAATTCTACAATAAAACACATTTTATTTTTTGAGTTGGTTTATTATATTTTGTAATGAAAATCTAAAATAAAAGTATCACCTACGATGAAAAATATAACTCTGTATATCTATTCTTTTACATTGATTTTGCAGTGGCTTTTCAACTGGCTCATCTCCATATAGCAATTTAAAAATGAAAGGCGCAGCATTTGATAAGGCACTTTTAGATTATTTATTACATAATCTATTATACTACTGTTTTCCAACTAAACATGGAAATTGGGCTACCAACTTGTTTATGTTAATGACCATATATTTCGAACGACTAATACAAGTGTTTCAAAAGCCCATTATAGAACAAATCTGGATTTATTTTGTTACGATGAAGAAAATACATCTTCTTTTGTGTGATTTTTTTAGAAATACCTTTCCCTTGGTTTTTCGCCGCGGCATTGCGGGTCGAAGAATGTCTCTGAGTTTTTGTATTTTTTTCAAGTACAATCTTTTAGCTCGTAGCTCTATATCTTGACCGATTTGAGATCTAATTACAGCCGCGGCTATTGAGGATTTCCCCTTGTATTAAAAAAAATCACAAGAGTAACAAATTATCAAAATAGTTTGTAGTGACCAAAGTAATACATTATATCATAATTCTACGAGTACCAAAAATTTTTGGTGAACATATATTAATTGAAAATACTTTTTTGACTGTCTCTATGTATGTGTCGAAAGATAGATAAATAACGCAGACAATGTATTATCCGACTCCATTAAAAAGGTCGGGGGGAAATGTACTACTTTTCTATTTACTTGTGTAAACAAACTCCTAAATCTCTATCTTTATTTCTACAAGTTGACAGTAAACTCTCACCAGTTAAACAGTAGCACTTGTAGCCTCCAACACCATCTTCACAAACTCCGTGAACACAGGGATTTGACAAACACTCATTGATATTTATTTCACACTTTTTGCCCGTGAAGCCTGGTTGACAACCACAACTGTAAGCTGTCTGATTCCCCCAACAGGTAGCGTTGTTCAAGCATGGTTGACTGTCACAGAGGTATACCACATCATCACATGACTGTCCGTGATAGCCTATTAAAGTTGTCAACATAGAAAAATAAACATTTTGACATTAGTTTCTCTACATATTTTGTCCTTATCGTTAAAGCAAAAACCATGGTTTTGTTTAATAAATTCGGATTGTTGTTCTGTTTATTTAAAGTAATTTCAAACATCTGAAGCTTGGAGACTAATAAATCTTGCTTTAGGTCCTCAAATGGCTCAGTGGTACGTCTAACGGCTTATAAAGCTAAAAACCGGGTTTTATTACCCGCGGTGAGCATAGCACAGATAGTCCATTGTGTAGCTTTACGCTTAACAACAGATAAAAAAACACGCTTTCTTTAAGCCAACTGAGCAACACTGAGTACCATGTGCTGCTAGTTGTTTATCTAATGTTTCAAGTCTGAGTGTTGTTTAAAAGTGTCACACCATTCTGTAACACGCTTTCTTTAAGCCAACTGAGCAACACTGAGTACCATGTGCTGCTAGTTGTTTATCTAATGTTTCAAGTCTGAGTGTTGTTTAAAAGTGTCACACCATTCTGCAATAATACCTAATAAACTTATGGTGTAAAACAAAGGCTTTTAGATGCGTGTAAAGCAAATTGTTGTCATAGTATATTCACTAAAAACGTTAGATGCAAATCATGAACAAATACGTCTAGCAGTTTTTTACATAACACTTAGCCAATTCAACCAGTTCAGCGAAAAAACTTTTATGAAGCTTAGAATGCCGCAATGCCAAATGAATATCATATTTTTTATATCGTTTTCTAATCCTTTGTCAGAGGTATTTGTCATATATTGAAAATTTAGTTTGTTAATCTTTCGATTAAAATTTCGAACTAAACAAAAGATAAAGTGGAAAACTTTTTAAAGAAATAATAAACAAAAAAAATAGAATAAATGTGACTTAATTATGTGTTCAGCTAATTCAAATCTTTTCAATTTCTTTGTTCGGGTTATGTATAAGTAAAAAAAAAGAATGTTCAGGGAAAATACAATCCAATTTTTTCTAAAAATCGTTTTAAATTAACAGTCGATGAAACATTTTTATGATAAGTATAAATGCTATCTAACGAAAAATATTGAAATAGCATACCTTGAAAAGAGGATTATCGTTTTTCACCATTAAGGCCTCATTTTAATTGGAAGTGAGCCACTTTTGAGGGTTTTGTTTGTTTTGAATTTGGCGCAAAGCTACATGAGGAATATCAGCGCTAGTCGTCCCTAATTTAGCAGTGAAAGACTAGAGGGAAGGCAGCTAGTCATCACCACCCACTGCTAACTCTTGAGCTACTCTTTTACCAGTGAATAGTGGGATTGATCGTCAGATTATAACGCCCCCACGACTGAAAGGGCGAGCATGTTTGGTGGGACGGGGTTAAGCGCCCTAACCACCTGGTCATGCCGGGCCACTTTTGAGAGTAATCTCAGATTATGTCACTAAAACATTTTTCGTCAACTTATGACACACATCTGGTGGAGTAGACTACTCAACCTCTTCAAAGCATCTAAAAAGGCAGTGAGAGATTGGAAGAAGTTTTTTCTCTTTCATATAAGGTACCAAAAAATCTCAGGATGACTGGGTTTAGTTTTGTGCACTAGGTGGAAGAATTAAGACAGATATACGATAACAAGTTGGCTAAAGTCGCTTTGAACAGTACATGTTATATGGTATGGTGCATTCTCACAGACTTTCGTTGATGCAGCTAATGCAACATTGTCCAGAATGTTATGAAACGACAAGTCAATCCATAACTAACACCAGCAAACTAAGTCCAAGTCCCACATCACAATGCTACCACTACTATATTTCACAGTTGGGAATATACAATATCATTCAAAGCATTCTTCAGATTGCCACCAACTTCAGACTCCATAATGATAAGTGGGATTCATCACTCTAGCTGTTGATTTTGATTAAGAAACATGAAAATTAGCATCTTACATGAAAAGCTGTGATAGTGGCCTATGGGTTGCAACCCATCCGGGAATTCCAAGCAACATGGAATTCCCTGTGCGTAGTTATTATGATAGCTTGCAGTTCTGAAATATCATTAAAATCTTGCGCTATGGACTTAATGTTAGATATGCATTTTTTCTTCACTCGACGGATCAAATTTCTCATGAATCAAGATAACTCAAGAATAAGTCATTTTGAGTGGACAGATATACCACATTAGCATGTTTAAGTGTTTTCATTCCCTTCAATAAATTACTGTGAATGGGAATGGGTACGAGTAGACTAGCTAAAACGTTTCGGACATGCATACCATTAATGATGTATACACTATCCATTTCTCTTTGATGGCCTTAAATTGTTTTGTTTTTCTGGCGTATCGACTTCGATTGACCATATGCCACAACTGTTGGCCTTTATGGACCCGACGTAGCAGTGTGCCATAACATATTGAGGGAAGATCTATAATTTCCGATCAACCCGGATCTTGAAACTCAAATACTCACCATAATGATGATGATGCACCATAACATACAGGTGCAAATTTAATAGGATTGAGCCTGTTACAAGTTGGAGTTTTGTTGTCCCAGTAATTTTGATAGTATGATAATTTTATTTTGTTTAATTTCATTTGGTTTGGTTTGTTTTGAATTTTGAATTCTGCGCTACTCGTCCCTAATTTAGCAGTAAATGATTCAAGGGAGGGCAGCTAGTCATCACCACCCACCGCCAACTCTTGGGCTACTCTTTTACTAACGAATAGTGGGATTTATCATCACATTATAACGCCTCCACGACTGAAAGGGTGAGCATGTTTGGTGTGACGGGGGTTCGAATTATTTTGTTGAAACAAAGATGAACGTATAACTTTTTTCGATTTTACTTAAAATAGCTTCAACAGTGAATATTTATTCTCATGTTTCTGGTCTTCAATTTTGAACTTAAGAGACGCGAATAATAATTGACATTCTAAGCTGGGCGTCCCTCGGCAGGACAGCGGTAAATCTACGAACTTAGAACGCTAACATCCGGAGTTCGATTCCTCGTGGTGGACAAAGCAGATAACCTAATGTGGCTTTGCTCTAAACAAACAAACAATCTAAGCTGGGCATTTTGAAATATATATTCGTGTTCTGTTTAAGAACTCTTTGCGAACTTGCAGGCAACGTAAGTGTTCTGTTTCAAACGTGCACCACAGTTACCAGATTTGGGGGGAGGGGGAGTTCCCCATTTATAGGAGGAATTCTAACCCATAGAAAAAATGGGGTAATTTTGCTTGGGGAAAATGTAGGGAAGAGGAAAACAAATAGGGGGCTAATGGTAAAAGTGAAGGGGATTTCACTTCCTCTCTTGTGATCGATCTTCTTTGAGGTTTCCAGTAGTGATCTCATAACCTTTTGAAATATTAACCATGCCTTGTAGCAGTGATGGACTACGTCATTAGCCAGTAGTACATGCCATTCGTCATTAAGACTCGCCTTACACTCTGCCCTTCCATCTTCAAAAAGTAAACATAACTCTAGTATAATGAATGTAGCAGATAATATGTAACATGTAAAAAGTTATTTAATCAAAAATCTGTACCACTTTATGTTTTAGTCTATGTAGCGAAAGCGGCATACATTAGAAGAGAAAAATAAAGAGTTGAAGGCGATTATTATGTATTATTATTGTTAACAATAATAATAATAATTTCGATAGGTTGAACGTGAATAAAACACGAACTAAAATCGTTGACAGGATTCCATTTTCATGAACTTCTAAAATCCTAGAAAGGTTCAGAGGCTAATAAGTGACTAACTATTTATATATTTTGTATTTACAGCAAGAAATCAACAGTACATCCTACCATGAGGACAAAGACATTGGTAAGTAGTATCAACAAGTCCTTCTGTGATATCTACACAAAATCCACCATGATTGCAAGGGTTTCCATGGCAACCATCTCTCTCTTCACAATAGCGACCAATATATCCTGGGCAACACTGACATGTAAAGCTGCTCTGAAAGAAAAAAACAAAAATAATACTTTTTCTCAAATTAACTGATTTTTAAATTAATGCGACTTGAGCAAAGTAATTATTATTATTATTATTCTGAAATATGAAACGTATTTCAAACAATGAGTGTAAACAATAGTGAATTAAATAAATATAATTTGTTGTTTTTTACACTGAGCGTATACATTTATTGTCATGAAAAGAAACATTGTTTTCAAATGGCAGAATCCTGAATCCTTCAAAGCTAAACAACAATACACACTAGGTTAATACCTGGTATCTTACAAAAAAAACAACAACACTGAAATGCTTAAAGAAGTTCATAAAGGAAAGTTTGAGTTGTCATCTAAAGTTTTGTTGTTGCTTTTTAAAATTCTTTTCGAGTTTAAAATAAAATATATCAAACTTTTTATTTTTCAATTTCGCGTTTTAGACCAGAAGAGTTTAAATGTTGCTAAAGAAATGGCGATTCGTATCAAATTTATATAAAAAAATCTTGTGTGTTACTGTTTTAAATAGCTACAAATCTTTCTATCTACGGCGTATTAAAATGCAGAATTGTCATAAATCAGTGCATTACTGTAAGCTGTGAAAATCAAAGGCTAGCGTTAAATGTTTAAAATGTGTTGATCTCGAGGTGTGTTAATCTTTAAAATAAAAAATATGCATTAGAATTATTACTTTTTTCTTCTTCCACATCACAGACTGATATTATAAAATAATATGCATGAGAAACAGTACTGTTTTAGTGTGTGTGTGTGTAGAGCAAAGTAGTGTGAAATATTTTTCTTATTAATCGTAAAAACATGAACCAACTAAATATTAGACGAACGTAGTCAGTCCGTAGACTGCATGACCGTCCCTCACCCGGAGGTTCAGCTGTGAGCTTGAGGTTTTGTAACGCTAAAGTTCTGGGTTCGATCCGTGGGAGCACAGCTTGCCGATTGGGCAATTTTTTACTTAACAACAAAGATATCTTAGATTGGAACATGAAGTCGTTTACTGTGACCGAAAGCTTGTGAATTACATAAAAACCTCGCGCTATTGTGTTTACTGATATCTAGACCAAAATATTTTTTGTTCCACAGTAAGGACCAACTAACTAGAACGGTTTCACAGATTTAATGATGACCAAAGATATCGAACTTAAGAAAGTCGACCTTGGTTTTATTTCTAATGGTTGTATCTCAACGCCACTTATTTGTTTTTATACAGCTTTAGTCTAAGATCACCACGGATTTCTTGAACTTCACTCAGCTGTATAGCTCAGGTAAACCTGCAACAATATCTTGATACTCAATACACTGACTTCATGCACAAAACCTGCAATAATATCTCGATATTGATATTCATACAGATTATGCTTATTTTGTTTCGAGAACCACATTCATTGTTTTAAAACGATCATCTTACACCTGTTACGAAGCTGAGTTAGCTGATAATTTAAATTTAGTAGTTAAATTGTATTTTGGATTTAGTATTTAAATACATGCCGATATTTTAGTCAATTTACGATATTTGCCAACAAGATTGATACACACCGTCTTCGTTTTTAACATAAATTACGTTTTAATATACACACAACAATACAATTTACAATAAGTTATTACAAATAGTTATTACAAACAACGATTTATAAACAAAAGTTTCACAAACGTACAAGCAATATAAAGTCTTCTTTGAGTGGAACTTCCTTGATATTGTTACGACAGCGGCAGTCACGTGACTCTAGTAACACGTCATGAGATTCTAGAAAGATCATGTCCGTTGTGAAGCCTCGAGTGCTCTCCTGACGCCCTCTATTTCGTATATATAAGACCGGCGAGAAGTGACGGCATATAGATATATGAATAATTGCAGATTGAAGAGAGAGAGAGACAGACAATTGAGTCTAGCGTGGTAGTAAAGTGCGTGAATCGTTCGTTGTGAATTATAGCGTGTGTTTAAGTTAAAATGACTGTGGAAATTAAGTGTATTGCAAAGTTGAATTGAGAAATAATAAACTAGTTTTAATTAATAAAGAACTTGTATTGCTAAGTTTTTTGGAAAGAATTTCTACGGAAAATTAACCAACGACCAGAGACGTAACAATATCTTATCGAGGTTTCATGATGAGCGAGTTAATTAGAGATGATGTATATATAGGATTCGCTGGGAAGCTAGCTAGCTTTGTCCTTGGCCACACACACACTAGGTTTTCCATGACGAATTTATATGTCCGATGAGAAACCACTGAAGTTAATGATTTGTAACGTTCGAAATTTATAAATAGTTCT
>NW_013666244.1:426584-432767 GCF_000517525.1 Limulus polyphemus
TTTAAAATATAAACTTAATACTAAACTAAACGTGATATTCAAATAAATATATAACAACAAATACGTTACACACCTCATAAGTTAAAGAAAAAAGTTATACAAAAGAAGAAGTGCGAATGGTGTTCACGTGGAATTTTGCTGCCTATGTTTTGAAGAAAGGATATGGGAAAGTTAACCAATAGTAAACTAATAAGTTGTGAATAGAAGGTAACTGGAATACATTAGGGTAAGGTATAGTAATGATGCAATCTGTTGTAAACAGAGGATTATAGCAAGGTAAAGAAATATAGTGGTAATAGATAACGGTAAACCAACATACATAAAGTAGGTATGTATGAAAAAATATCATTAATCTAAGCGTCTTGTAGAAATTAAACTTTTCTGTTGATTAATAAGCAAAGTTTACTACAAAACATTACTACTTTACATTTATAACCACATCAAAAATCTCTTTTGTTTTCTCACTCACGTAATTTTACTTTAACGTTAATCCTACAATAAAAGAAATACAGCCTTCTACGAAAATACTAGTCTTACCTTCTCTGAATCGGCAATACAGATTCCTTTTCCAGAACATTTTTTCTCTGTAGGTGATGAAACGCACTCTAGTGACCGTGTTGTCACTTTTAGAGCCCACACTAGCTCACACTGCACATTCGTCGACTTTAGACCGACTGATAAATAGATATTTAAACTTGTTATTTAGCTGAATCATCTTGACATACATGACAGGTGATGACTTTATGGAAGAATAGATTGAAGGAATGAGTTTGAGTACAGTTAAAGTTTGTTAAAGTATTTTATTTTCCTGAAAACCTATATTCAAACCTCTAATTTTGAATAAGTAAACACGTTGAAAAGTGTTTGTACATTCTAGTTTCATAGTTTGTCAGTTTACGGCGGTATACTGAATACTTGAAGTGGAGAAAACTAAATTTCTGGGAATAATAACTATGTTAGATATTACCATTTAGAAAAACAAAATATCTTCACTCGTTTTATGAGGGTAAGCAAACTAAGCATGATATTGAAATATTAGACGCGTTTACCACAAAATTAGAAGCTAATGACATACAGAGATATAAACTAGGTGAAACCCACATAGTTTATGTTTTGGATACCTACTTTTTAGATAGGTTATTCCGGGAATAAAAAGATCAAATTTGACAGTGTAGTTCTCGTACGATCCTGGTCTCCATTCATCGACAGTTTGTGATGACGTCATCTCCATACAGTCAAGACTCCCGTCTCTAGTTGTGTTAATTAATCTGTACTGAATGCTTTCGTTTGCGTTTTGGCCAATATTATTTTCGAGTAACTGAATGCTAGATAAATAAAATAAATTATTTATATAATGGTACAAATAATAAAAAAAATAGGAGAAAAACATTTTCTACAAAGGTATATATTTGTTATAAATTATATCTTGAAGTGAACGACATTTAAACAACACAAAGTAATAGTAAGCTTACTGTGTAAAAGAATAGCTTTAACCACTTTGTTCAATGTACAATTATATAATATCAATCATTTTCTATCTGTCACGTTCTGGTTGTTACAGCGCTTGGCTCACAATCTGCAAGTCGCTAGTTCGAATCTCGTTACCAGACATGCTTGCCCTTTCAGCCGGGGGGGGGGCGTTATAATGTCACGGTCAATCCCACTATTCGTTGGTAAAAGAGTAGCCCAAAACTTGGCGGTGGGTGGTAATGACTAGCTACCTTCCCTCTAGACTTTCATTGTTAAATTATGGACGGCTAGCGCAGATAGCCCTCATATAGCTTTGCGCAAAATTCAAAAACAAACTGTCAGGAGGTTTTATCTCTAATAATGAAGGCGACATGCTAATATAGAAAGATACCGGCATGTTGAGCGTATGTAAGATATAACTATTTTTGTACTTTATTTTACACTGTTCGAGTCTTTCATTTGTTGTTGTTCACCTTATTTTTCCTTAATCTATGTTATGTTGGGATTTCGAGCAAAGCTGCACGAGGGCTATCTACGCTAGCCGTCCCTAATCTAGCAGTGTAAGACTAGAGGGAAGACTAGAGTCATCACCACCCACCGCCAACTGTTGGGCTACTCTTCTACCAACTGGTAGTGGGATTGACCGTCACATTATAACGCCCACACGCTCAAAGGGGGAGCATGTTTTGTTGTGACGGGAATTCAAACCCGCGACCCGCAGATTGCGAGTCGAGCGCCCTGGCCATGCGGGCCATTTTCCTTAATCAATTTTCTTTTTCCAAACTTACTGTTACGGTCTTAATACTTACCTGTCGGTTACAGTTTCAACCTATAAATAACAGAGCATCCAAAATAGCAGGTGAACAATCAGCAGATGTTTAGTTTAATATAATAAAAATATGTTCAAAATCTCTAATAATAATGAAGCCAGAATGTATTTTCAACCGATTTGATAATATGCGTTCGAACTGTGAACAATAGAATGAATGAGTTTCGTTACATTTTTATCCACCCTTCTGTCTGTTTTATAAAGGCAATTAGTTTCTATATAAAAATAGATGTTTTGAAAATCACATTTATCAACCTCTTAGTCACTGCAGAATATAGTGTGTTTTAGTCATATATAAATAAATAAATATATATATATATATGGATACAGTTATGAAGAATGGTTGCCGATCACTTCAGGTGAGTTGATAAGTTTCATTTTTTTAATTATTGTTGTAAAGATTGTTTGTTTGTTACGGATTTCGCGCAAAGCTACACGAGGGCTATCTGCGCTAGCCGTCCCTGATTTAGCAGTGTAAGACTAGAGAGAAGGCAGCTAGTCATCACCACTTACCGTCAACTGTTGTGTTACACTTTTACCAACGAATAGTGGGATTGACCGTCACATTATAATGCTCTCATGGCTGAAAGGGCGAGCATGTTTGGTGTGACGGGGATTCGAATCCGCGACCCACAGATTGCGAGTCGAGCGCCCTAACCACCTGACCATGCCGGGCCGGTGTTGTAAAGATAAATATATTTCTAAAAGTGTTAACCTATCAGAGAGCCAGAGCCACGAGTGCTCATACTGCTAATTTCGCCCCAAAGAATGTGAGTGCGTTATAAGAGTGACAATCAATTCTTTAATGTGGATGGTAGAGTCAACATTATGGACAGCGGTAGATATGATACAAATACAGCATTTTCAACCTGGAGGGCACTTTATGTGCCACGTGAGCTAAACGGTCAAGGATAGAGGCATTCCTAACTTCACACTGGTCAAAAGGGTGAAAAAACAGTCAGCAACATTCGCCACCTATACGGCTACCCCCCCCCCCCCGCTTCGAATTAGCGGGATTAACTATAACAGCTATAAACCCTCACAGAGCTGAAAGAAAGAGCGGAGAGCGTTTAACGGCATATTGCGGCTCTAACCTTGAATTCAGTTCAGCATGTCAACAACTAGGCCACGCCCGACCGCTTATTTTCTTGTTATGAAGATATTTTATGTATTGCTATATTTGTTTCGACACGTTAGTTTGTATTTTGTAGACGTGGTACTTAAAATGACCAATTTAAATCGTAAATAGTTTTTATATCATTGTCATTTTGGACCTTAAAAATAAAGAGCTGCCAAGAAGAATCATGAAACTGGATGTAAGTGGGTATAAGAATTTTGATATAATTTGGTGAATGGGCACATTTTCTCTGTCGGTTTGAACATTATAATTAAAATTTACGCTTTCGTAAGACCTTCACATCTATTAAAATTTATTCTTTTGTAAAAACTTCCAATTTCTAGTTCAATGAGTAATTACCCACAGACCTGAAAGAATGGTTGCCAACCTGTTTTAGAAGAAAACAGAAACCAAAATATGTTTTACACCCAGAGTTGGTGCCGTTCTGGTGGGACACGCTTTATAATTACCTACAGACCTGAAAGAATGGTTGCCAACCTGTTTTAGAAGAAAACAGAAACCAAAATATGTTTTACACCCAGAGTTGGTGCTGTTCTGGTGGGACACGCTTTATAATTCAGTAAATTACACAAAATCATCTTTTTTGGTAGTTGATTGGATAAAACTGTTTCTGTTATTACTTCTTGATATATACGAGTATATATACAGCTTACATGTTTTTTCATCTTATATACATATAAATTGATAATTTACTCTTCAAGATTTTCGAAGGTCACGTAACCAACATAATTCTGATTGATGTAACAAATTATACTTTTAATATTTTATCTACATGTAAATCAAAGCTGCAAGACGTTCGAAGCGTCAAATAAAATAGCTTTACCTACTTGTCATACATGTTCCTGAGAACAGACGCCTCTGGAAACGACAATAACGCATTTTTGTCAAGAGGATTCATGAACCTGGGGAGTGGATTTACGAATTCTGAAATAATATGGTGAATGGGTAGATTCATAAATGTCAGAATGAGCCTACGTGTTTATGAAATTAAGGGTGAATTGACGGATTCTTTAATGAGAAGAAAATGGACGGATACATTCATAAATGTAAATATGAATTATTAGATTAATGGAGGTTAACATAGACGAATAAATAGACGAGGAGGGGGACAGAATAGATGGCAATGTAAAAATGTCTGACAATGGAAAAAAATCAAGGGTTCATATACATCCAGTGAAGAACTAATGGATACACTTATGAAAATGAGGAAGAAAGAATGAAAAATGGATGGATACAGTTATGGAGAGAAGAAAGAATTGAGAATGGACGGATACAGTTATGGAGACAAGAAAGAATGAAGAATGGACGGATACAGTTATAGAGAGAAGAAAGAATGGAGAATGGACGGATACAGTTATGGAGACAAGAAAGAATGAAGAATGGACGGATACAGTTATGGAGACAAGAAAGAATGAAGAATGAGCGGATACTCTTATGGAGACAATTGAGAATGGACGGATACAGTTATGGAGACAAGAAAGAATGAAGAATGGACGGATACAGTTATGGAGACAAGAAAGAATGAAAAATGACGGATACAGTTATGGAGACAAGAAAGAATGAAGAATGGACGGATACAGTTATGGAAACAAGAAAGGGTGAAGAATGGACGGATACAGTTATGGAAACAAGAAAGGATGAAGAATGGACGGATACAGTTATGGAGACAAGAAAGGATGAAGAATAGACGGATACAGTTATTGAGACAAGAAAGAATGGACGAATGCACTTATGGTTTGTGTGTTTGTTTGTTTGTTTATTTTAGAATTTCGCGTAAAGCTACACAAAGCATATAGCCGTCCCTAAGTTTTAACTAGTAGGCTAAAAGGAAGACAGCTAGTCAACAACACCCACTCCAAACTCTTGGAATACGTTTGTTTGATTGAATAGTGGGATTAGGCAGTTACTCTTATAACACACTCACGACACCAAAATGTGCAGTAGCATGACGTGAATCTTGAACCCTCCGATTTACAGTCCAAGCATATTAACTACTGGGCCACGCCCGGCCCATGCACTTACGGAATTGATGGAGAAGAAATATTTAAAGTCGACTTCGACAAATCGACTTTTCTAAGTAGGTCTAAACTGTTTCTACAACAATGAGTGAAAAATTACATTAGAATTTTATGATTTATCCATTAAATTTTGATTAAAGATGTATGTTTGAAAGATAAAAGAGGGCACTTTGACACGTGATAGATAAATCTGTCCCTTATCCTTTGTCCAAGTTTTTCAACACACTTCTGACAAGAAGTCTAGAAAAATTACGCAGGCTCATTCTTTGCATCGTCCTTATGAAGAGAGAGAAAGATGATCTCAAATTAGTTAGGTGATTGATTTTTGTTAAAGGCTTAACTATCACACTGTTACCAAAATATATAAGAAAGTTTGAGGGAAAACTTGTTTCGGAAGAGTTTGAAACTGATCATTTGGAAACACTTATCAAAACTGAATTAAAAGTAACTACGTTTACAAGTATTTTTGTACTGTTAGATTTTCTTCAACAATTTTTAGAATTACATATGCTTATTTCATTTCTTAGGTTAATATTCTATTCGGTGTCTGTTTGTGAATGTATTGGAGTAGGCAATAGTATTAATCATATTAATGCTACTACATACAGCGATAAAACAAATTTAGGATGTATATTATGTTTACTAAATATAATTGTTTATTGTTTATTTGTAATTAAGCACAAAGCTACACAATGAGCTATCTGTGCTCTGCCCACCACGGGTATTGA
>NW_013666244.1:433741-446504 GCF_000517525.1 Limulus polyphemus
GGCATTAAATATAATATTGTTTGTTTGTTTCGAAATTCGCGCAAAGCTACACGAGGGCTATCTGCGCTAGCCGTCCCTAATTTAGCAGTGTAAGACTAGAGGGAAGGCAGCTAGTCATCACCACCTACCGCCAACTCTTGGGCTACTCTTTTACCAACGAATAGTGGGATTGGCCGTCACTTTATAACGCCCCCACGGCTGAAAGGGCGAGCATGTTTGGTGGGACAGAGATTCGACCCCGCGACCCTCAGATTGCGAGTCGAGTGCCCTAACCACCTAGCCATGCCGGGCCATTAAATATAATATTAACTGTAGACTAATTCACGGAGAACTGAGCAGTAGGTTTAAGATGAAATTATGTTGATGCATGGAATGCATCATCTGTCTCTGTCAAACATAAATAAACGAATTCCAAGCTATGAAAGAGAGAAATTTTAATTACTTTCAACCAAACAACCTGATTTAAGTTTAAACGTGAAGCATTTTTACATTGAAGACCAGAAATTTATCTATACATAATACATTAAATCAACCTATATCAATAATTTAGTTTATTTTATTTAAACTGTTATGTATTGCAAATTTGAAATAGTCCGAAGCCGATATTTTAGTTAATTTACGCTATTTGCCAACAAGATTGACACACACCATCTTCGTTTGTATATATATATACAACAGTACAATTTACAACAACAATTATTACGAATAGTTACCACAAGCAAAGTTTTATAAAACAAATATTTCACTAACTTACAAACAACATAAAATCTTCTTTATAGTTCAGAGTCTCCTTGATATCCAGCGAGTTAACTTGAAGTCGATGTACGTACAATTGCCGAGAAGCTAGCTAGCTTTGTCAGACACTGAATTGTTGGACCGTTGAAGTAAAATAATATTTTCATAAAACCACTAATGTCCGATGAGAATTCAGTAATACTTTCGGAAAGATACTAACGTCCGATGAGAATCCACTGATGTTCGAAATTTATAACTGTTCCTGGTCAAGTGTCGTAAATTTTACGGTTGATAAGGGTTAGCAAAATCACGATTTATAGCGTACACGGTTATAGCAGATTCCTAGCCACTTTTTTAGGCTCTCTCTTTTTTTGCGCATCGCCTTGGCTGTTTTTATAGGCGCGAGAAAGATTTTCTCGAAAATTCCGACAACAATACTGAGCTATATTTAACAGGTTACGGAAGTGAATATATTGTCGATTCTTACGTTCACGAATATTCTACAACCTTGGAGAGTTGGCGGGAGTTTCGCAGTACGTAACTAACACTGTAAGCTAGGTACTTTTTAAATATAAACTCAATCCAAACAAACATTGTCATTAAAATAAATATATAACCAATTCGTCACACGCAATACACATTCAACACTATATGTTACACATATTTTTTAAATACAAACTCAATCTAAACAACTTTCATATTAAATATAAATAATGACAACAAACTCGTTACAAAACTAATTTGTTTGAGCATTCATCCTACGAGTTTTCTTTTGCTGTTTTTTCACGCTTTTCTTCCATCGCAAATTCACCTTTTAGGCTATTTGTCACCATCTAGGAATTAGGTATACCAAAACCTTACAGAAACCTTAATAATCGATATAAGAAAAATAATGCTCAGATTTAAATTAGAGCAAAGAGATTTATGTCTGTTTTTGCTGTTTTTAAAAAGATGAAATGTATTCAGCAAGCAGAAGAAATGTATCGATTTGTTTAGGAAGCATTGTATTAATCTAGGAAGTAGGAAACTGTATGCAGGATATTTAGGTAAAAGAAAACTACAAGTGTTTTATAATTTGTGGATACAAATATAAAATATAATATATAGCGGAAGTAATTGTCCTCAAATTTAGGATGTGAGTGTTATTTTTATTAACAGCGTCTGATGTCATCCATTTGTATCTAAGCAATATTTTACAATCTGTACGAGACCTACAAACACAGCTCATTTCAGCGTATATGTAGTAATCAAAAGTGCCTATAAAGTTCATTTTATTCACAATAAATAAATACTGTGTTGTTTCGTCTTATTTTGACTGGCTACTTTATTAAGGACCACACATAATACAATATATGGAACACAAAGGATCAATTGATCCTTCAAGGTTATCTTTGCTTACTCATCCTTGATAAAAGTCAATATTTAAACCCTTCCTCTGTTTTTCTAGAAATAATCAATTCCATTCTTGGGTTCCTGCAAAATGCTAACCTCCACTACTGTAACATATTTTTAAATAACCCTCCAAAACAGATTAATCATATGTTGTGTTAAATTGTTGCTCAGGCCTTATAACTGCAGGTAAGAACCAAGATTGGGTGGGATTGGAGGGATCCTGAGAAAAGAGAACAGTCAATGTATATTCAACCTAAATTATTAATGTTTATTATCATTTGTTAGCCACTGTCAACTACAGTGCTTAGAATTACCAGAAATACCGTTCTTACTATGTCGATTTGTAATAGACTAATATGATTGAAGTACGTGTTTGTCTAAGCAACTCAAAACAGACGAAAACAACGTGGTAGGTTGAGGGAGAGTACAAAAATTAAAAGTAGTATAAATATTTTGATATGTTCTATAGGTCTACCAAATTTTTTCAAGATTAAACAAAAAACGACTTCACACGTTATCAACTTTTAAATTCACCCCTTGAGAGATACAAATAAAATATGGTACAACTGTTACTTTAATTGTGGCCGAAAGTTTGGTTTGGTTTGTTACGAATTTCGCGTAAAGCTACACGAGGGCTATCTGCGCTAGCCGTCCTTAATTTAGCAGTGTAAGACAGCTAGTCATCACCACCCACTGCCAACTATTGAGCTACTCGTTCACCAACGAATAGTGAGATTGACCTTAACATTATAACGCTCTCACGGCTGAAAGGACGAGCATGTTTAGTGTGACGGGGATTCAAACCTGCGACCCGCAGATTACGAGACGAGCACCCTAACCACCTGGCCATGAAACTATTATTGAAAATTGTTCTACAAAAGTATACCAAACTTGGGTGATGAGCATATAACATTTTGTTACAAAATGAAAGAAAAAAAAACGACACGAGAAAAATGACATTATTAAATGTTGCATAAAACTCCTTTTGGAGGGGAGAGTAGTTTTATTATTACTACTTGTCGAGGAAACATTTAACTGATAAGAAACTAAACGAATTAGAAACACAGTAATTCAATAAACCAAATTCAGCTAAAACTCCCCTTTTTAACGATACAAGCTTCTTACAATATAAGAAAAGCAAATTAGAAAATTTAACTTACTTTAGCCAGTCGCCTTCTTGGAGGTCTAAAACAATTGGCGGATCTTCAATAGTGCCATCATTCTCATTGGTTCTTGTACAGTCGGCGCCAACTCTACAAACAACCTGGTGATGAAAAGAATTGAGTGTGAATCAGAAAGTTGTGTGATACACTGCAGTGAAAATAATATAGTAAATTCTAATTTGTAGTGTATATTTGCCTAGTTATCTTAGCTTTAACTAAACTGTTCATATAATTATGTAATAATTAAGCAAGTCAAATGTGAAATTCACTAAATAATTTTTCTTATCATCCCCCCTTTTTAAAGTGATCTGTGACGAGTAGTTTATTTTTATTACATAATGAATAATTACTTTCCCACATTTGGCTACAGACTGTGAATGATCGTTTTACGTGTGAACTACTGTGAATCAGATCATTTATATCTCCTCTGATTCTCGTGCCTCTTCAGATACCACTCCTACTACGATTCATTCTAGCAATCAAAGTCTGTAATTTGTAGCCTATCTTTATTTGCGTGTTCTGTACGTGCAATGGTATTTACTTATTGTAGTTATTTGAAATAATATATATATTATCAATATAGGTTATATATAAGAAGCCATTATCTAAATTCGAAAGATGATTAACGATTTAGGAAGAAGCTGTTATCTTAGCAAATCAAATCACGTAATAGGAAAAAAAACACATTAAAACTATAGCCAATAAGCAATATTTTACCACCATAACAAAACGCTACATGAAATACACGTCTATTGGAATATCCAAGACACCATTTTCAGTGCCCCCCAGTGGTACAGCGGTATGTCTACGGACTTACAACGCTAGAAACCGGGTTTCGATACCCGTGGTGGGCAGAGCACAGATAGCCCTTGTGTAGCTTTGTGCATAATTAAAAACAAACAAAACCATTTTCAGTAATACGTGAAAGAGACAACATTTTTAGAGCTCAAAATAAATATAACTGCAACATAGAGTTGTGTGTGTGTGTGTTAGAAACAAGAATAACACGTAAATACTTACAGACAATAGTAGAATAAGGATAAAAATTCTAAACTTTTCGGTTTCGAACTATGTTTTGATACAATATTTTCTTAACAGGTGAGCGGAAAAGGCAGTTCAATGTAAAGATTACCTGAACTTTTCAAGATAAATTTTCGCGTTACATGTGAAAAACACCTGATTTGGTCACTTTTATACGAAAGTAGGTGTAATATAGGGAGTATAAAAAATGATAAAATTGTTTTTACATAAATTAAAACAGTACAAATGCAGGTATAATTTACAAAAGAATCTCAAAAATATAAAAAGATAGAGTGTATCGCAAGGAGAAGAAAACTCTGAATATTGCAACGGAAAGTTGTTTATATCATCACGAAATAAAGCCAATCAAAGCCCTACTTACCCAGCACAAGCATTATGTCTAATACATTTGACCCAATCAAAGCCCTACTTACTCAGCACAAGCATTATATCTTATTCATTTGAGCCAATCAGAGCCCTACTTACCCAGCAGAAACATTATGTCTAGTACATTTGTTAGTTGCAAGTTATTTTTAAGAGGTCAGCTCATCTGTTGCATCATAACCACACGACCACGTGTGAAGCTACCGACACTGAAAGAACTTCCATTAAATGACAAAGAATCTTGTTTTTTTTCGATTAATTAATTCGTTTCTAATTTGATAGAAAAACAACAACAATAAAAATCAAAAGCACGCATGAAAAGTAATGTTACTAATAGTTTTGGCATTAAATGATAAAACTACGAATAAACCTTTCAGGAACATTTTTAAAAAATGTGAACTTTCACAAACACAACAAAATATTGGACCACTAGAAGTTTGTTCACAGTAATTTCCACAAAAAAATATTTTAATATATTTTTAGAAGTGCAGTAGAATACTGAATAATAAAATAACGAGCATTTATTTCTCGAATGATTATTTAATCTTTAATATTTTTGCGCGAAGCTGTAAGACTTGCACGTTTTCATACAAGCGTTACTCTGAACGATCTAATCTATTAACTTTAGTAAATAAATCACTTCCTCAGCCATCTGAGATCAACATCTTTAAACCGCCAGAGGGCAGTTTGTTCATTGTACCCAAGGTAATTCTGGGAGAGTGACTTGATGTAATTTATTTCGATCGCTTGTTTTTAGAACTCAGACTAGCACATGCCCTGATCCATCATTTACAGAACAAATCCTTAATCTGTAGAGGAGAGGAACTCGCGTGGACAGTTCACAACGCCCAAGCTTGGGCGTGGTGCAGAAATCTCTGACTACTTGAATGATAACGAGATAGTGGAGAAGATGCGAAATGAACACTGCCAAAAAAATTCTAAGTGCTGCTGATGCAAGGGTATATCTTTAAATACTTTATATAATCTGGTATTGATAACATATTGGCCAAACGTCTGCGATAGAACTGAAACACATTTTTAGACATGCTTGTAGTTTTTTTGTTTCATTTTTTTCTGTAGTTTTGAGAATAAAAATCTGATGACCTATAGGAAACTTTTAGCTAACAAATACCTATATCTCAGGATATTTCTATAAATAGAGAACTTTCAAATGTTCTGGTCAAGGGACCGATTCGAGCAAATAACCGTTATCAAGACTTTTCTTCACTGTGAATATTTTAGACAAACCAACATATCCAAAACTTTTTTTCACATACACTGTGAATATTTGAGATAAATGAACATGCTAAGACTCTTCTTTCACACTCACTATAAATATTTTAGACAAACGAACATATTAAAACTTTCTTTCACACACACTGTGAACATTTAAGACAAACGAACATATTAAGACTTGTCTTTTACTTAGTCAAAGTAAGTTATGTCGAACAACCTTTGCCAGTAGTTACTTCTTTGTCTAATTTGAAATATGTACTGAACTAAAAAAATTATGAAAAACACACACACACACTAAAATCTGCAGTCTAACTTGGTGTCTCATTAAATGTCTTAGGCCTAAATTATAGCATTCGCTAGCTTAAACGTTAATATTTTAATTCTGCACATGAATAGCATTTCAAATAAACATTTAACTGTTGCGGGTTGAGCCTAGCTGACGAGTCTTAATGTAATATTTAAAGAAATAATTAGTCGTTGCAGACAAATATATATGTTTATTTGTTTTTACTGAGTTCCATTCGTATGTGTGTATACATGTATACTTTATTATACATAAAAATATATACTCATGTAGGACGAAATATTTTCATATATTTCTACAGAATTATTTTTTATAGACTCTCATTAGGTATTCCTATATCTTACACTCTAGACGTAACAACAATGTTTGTCATAGTGGTTTTATTTTGAAGGTTCTCACCTACTTTATTGTAACCTTGACCTGACGATTACTCGGTACTATTGGTCGAAATGTTGTAATTATTAAGATCAGAACTTCCTAGTGTAAACATTACTGTTATTGTATTTTTGTATGAAATGATAACTTTATGTTTCTTAGCATATGTAGAAATTATGCTGAAAGTAAAACTTAAATATAAATTTTCGGTGAAATGTTATTTTCAGTAAGAAAAACTGAATATTTCATTTCCAAAAGACATAGACGGGAAAACATTATAATTAATGATATAAGAAGGGCATTTTCACCTTCTGGAATTAGAAAGGAAAGAGAAGTTGGAAAAGAAATACAATTTTTACAGCGCGAGCCATACAGGATGTGTGTGATTTTTATTACGATGCCGGAACAAGGCTATTCTAGCCTGCCAATCACTTGTAATAGTGAAACCCACGAAGACTGTGGTATGGTTGAGTATTGAGTTTTGCTGAACTGAACTCACATTATCTGCTCAGTAGTTTCTCCGATATTGCTTTTCATTATCTTGTAGGTCAGTGAATTCAATGATCATTTAGTGTGATAGATGGATGGATGGACGGATGGATAGATAGAATCTAGCAATATTGTTTTGAGAAATCCATAGCATTATAATATATATTTGAATTTAACGAAACGTCTACTGTCTCTTATCTTTCAACAGCTTTATTTTTAAAATCTTAATCGAATTCCTGAGTACTTTTGTACTTTGCTTTTGAGTATGTGTTTAGACCAAATAAATCGTGCTATTTTTCATTGGCCATGGATTTCAAAACACGTAATATTTGAATAGATTCTTTGTTTGTCTATGGCAAAACTAAAAGAAACACGTTGCACTTCTGCGATTTTATATTACAGAATATAGGGTAGTTCAGTACTATGTTATCATATATTTGCCATTCAAACAAAAGCAATTTGTTTTTCATTATCGTACTGGAGATGAATTAATTGTATATTTAAAACACAAACGAAGAGTTCATTGTAATATTGTTATAATAACATTTACTGTGTAAAGAAATATGGAATAAACTTTACTATATCATATTCGTTTCCAAGAGAAAAAACAACAACAGACAATAGTACGGTAACACTACAAGATAAAAGCATTGTAACACTACAAGATAAGAGCATGGTAATACTACAAAACGATTTCAGATTGTTCATCATTTTTCCCTCTTAACTGCCCCCTCCCCCAATGACACAGTGGTATGTATGCGGAACTAAACAGAGCACAGATAGCCCATTGTGTAGTTTTGTGCTTAACTACAAACAAACAAAATCTGTACTAGTAATAAAAATATCCAAAAGTTAGATATCAGCCGTTTCACGTGCTACAGCACGATTATTACTTTAACAGGCCTCTCACGAGCCAGTGGGGGACATTTTTGTTGAAAAAAGAACAACTACCCAATCCGGTTTTTCTTAATTTGAACTGAACTTTTTTGGACATAATTTGGCTCAAAAGAACACATTTTCCTCACGTTTTTAGCATAGGAGCTGCAAAAAAGAGATTTGAAGTGGTAAGGTGACTGAAATTTGTCAACGCATCACGAACTTAACAGCCAAGCACAAAAAGCATGAAAGTCTCCAAATGACACGCAGAGGTATTCAGGAACTGTTTAGAATCACCTTGGTAGATATTGTGCACCAAGCCGAGTACAATATTATGCCTGGAGCTGCTTTCAAAGTGTTCCTGTCTACTCATCATACTGCTGACTATCGTGATGCTTCGACCTTCCCTACCGAATCGCAGGGGAAATCGTTCGTATCTCAATTGAAAGCTTAACATAAAAAAGGTGAAAGCAGAAGCATAAAAGGTTGATACTTGCTTAATTAACGATGCTGAGAATGTGGCTTTATTGATATATACTGAATTTACTTCCAGCGGGTAGACCTTCATACTAGCTAGCATGGAGACTTGAGGATTCTATATTTCACTTAAAAATTATCAATTAACAAACGAAAACTTGTCTCGAATAGATACGCCCAAAACCATCCTTTTAGGGAGTTTCCGGATTGAACTTAAAGACATCCCTTGGCTCCTGAGGGAGTGTTAAAAAACGCAATTGTGCTCTTTAAATAATTTGAAATACATACTTGTATAAAGTTCAATAACTAGTAATGGACATGCGCAAAGATTTGGAGCATTTTCGCAATTGATTTTCCTTTTTTCCCCCCCTAGAAACCTGATGAAAGTTATTCTAGAGCTACTGTGTTACGTATACTGCCTACACCGCTAACCACAATTTTAAAGGCACTTAAAAGAACCAAGAAGTTATATCTGATTTATATTTTAGCTTAAGATAAAAGTAACTTTCTCCTTGTAGTGTTTGGACTTATTATTCATTCTGTATAAAATTAACAAATGTTCATCAGCTTTCTTTTCAATTTACCATTTTATTATATGTCTAAGAGGTGAAACGTTAAATCGAACGTAGACTTCCGAAAATGGAATTTCTTGTACTAGCATTAAAACAACCATCTTCAGCCTTGTACTAGCATTGTAACAGAACAAGATAAACATTGATATTAACGGATATGTCTTTGTTCTGTTTCAACCAGATAATCTTCTTACTGAAATTAAACTTGGAAAGAAGCCAAACTAAGCTCACCGAGTGACATTTTAAAAATCGCTTATCCTGACAATATCTAAAGTTTATTATTGTTATCTTTGACCTCTTCCCCCCCCCCCCCCGGAGTGGCACAGTGGTATGTTTGCGGACTTACAACTCTAGAAAACGGGTTTCGATACTCGTGGTGGGCAGAACACAGATAACCCATTGTGTAGCTTTGTGCTTAATTTCAAAGAAACAAGCGACTGTTATCTTTGAGTTGGAAAAAAGTTTAGAATTTCGAGGTATTGTGTTTTAAAAGCTAGTTATGAAAACTACACTTATTTTAAATGATATTTTTCCCAATAGGTTTTTTATTATTTAACTTCTGTTCCATATCCAGTTGGGAATTTTTAGCAACTTGGGATGGCGCTGTAAAACTTATTTCCGTTTTAAAAATTAAATGTCCATTTCAGTAGCAAATGTGCTTGTTGGAACATTCTTTAAGATTATTAACTCCACACACATAGGAACGACATTTTCTATGAGCTTGTTTCAGAAGTTCGGAACCCTGATTTTCTTTTACGACTGGGTCATCAAACAAGCTGTTGTAGTCTGTTCATTGGCCAGCTGAAAGCAATGGCATTTTGTAACACGTCATAATCATTGAAAATACGATGCAGTCTATAAAGCGCTAACTAACAGCGACATATAACATGCATTGTTAGAATAAAATTCAAACAGGTCATATTGTGACAAATAATAGCAGTGTAGACTATACAGCTGTCAATAATGATAATATAAATAATGCACTAGTCAACAGAGACTATTAATACCAAACGAAGGTTACTAAGGAAAACACAGTTAGTTAACAGTAAAGACGACGCATGTCATACAATGATCATTAAGATTACATTAAACAGTGGTCATGTTATTAAAAATGAGAGATCATATAATAACCAATACACTGGTCAAAAACAAAGTGGACATAGACCATAAAAATGGGCGATAAAGTTGACACAATGTAATGATCGAAAAAGAAAAAACTTATACCAAAAGAATGGAAATAGTTAATGTTTGTTAAAGATAACACAGTCCATAGAGTGATCATAAAGGACGACATACGCAATGTAATGGTAAAAAATTAACACCTAGTGTGTGTGGTTTATATCAAAGTCATGTCAGACTATCTGCTGTGTCCACCGAGAGGAATCGAACCCCTGATTTTAGCGGCTTAAACTCGTAGACTTACCACTGTTCCACCGAGGGACATTTAACACTTAGATCACGAGACGTATAATCATATTTCTTTGTGACGCTCAGAGTAACTCATAAATCAGGACTAGTGCAATGAGAGTGTTTGATTCTAAAATGTTAGGTGATCGACTCTAGAAGGATAGAGTGATTCCATAAGTTGGTGGTGCACCAGAAAATTAACTTCACTCGCATGATGGAGAACAAAATAAGCAGGATTCAAAGCTTGCTTTGGTCACGTGAAGTTGTAGAGTCATAATGTTCTCTAAAATGAAATAGGTGCTCTGATTGACTTGAAATATGTTTAAAGGAAACTTATATATTTTTACTTCACGATGCTTCTAGATTATTGTATTTCTGTATTGCATATTGGTGTATAAGAGACATTTTAATACTAGAAATAAATGACCTTATAACACCAAATTTGTTATTTTTCTTTAATTGGACACTCAACGTTTCGCTTTACAGGAGCGTTACACTAAAACACAAAACGTAACTGGTACTACAAAGCTTCGATTGGTTTAAATAATAAATTCCTTGACTGACAGTACATCTGATTTAAAAGCTCTATCAAAGAATGTTTGTTTGTAGTTAAGTACAAAGCTACACAATGGGCTATCTTTGCTCTGCCCACCACGGGTATCTAAACCCGGTTTCATGCGGTATAAGTTCGCAGACATACCGCTGTGCCACTCAGGAGGCCTCTAGTAAAGAACTTCTAAAAAAGAAATACTTCTGATTCAGCTGTTTGCTTCGTTGTTAAGAGCTACGTTATACAATAAATGGGGTATTTGTTCCGGTCTCTAGAGATATAAGTCCGCAGACAATACCACTGTGCCACTCGGGGCGCCTCTAGTAAAAAAAAATTAAAAATAAAGACTTCTGATTTAACTGTTTGCTTCGTTGTTATGAGCTAAGCTACATAATAAATGGGCTATTTGTGCTCTGCCCACCACGAGTATTGAATCCTGAATTTTAACGTCACAAGCCATCAAACATGCCACTTAGCCAGCAGAGTGCTGATTCAGCTGGAACATGCTATTAATTACAATTCTTTGGAATCGAACATCACATGTCTGCCTTGTGAGTGACGTAAACTAGACCATTACATGTCTGCCTTGTGACTGATGTAGAACTAGAACATCATATGTCTGCCTTGTGACTGACGTAGAACTAGAACATCACATGTCTCCCTGCCTTGTGACTGATGTAGAACTAGAACATCATATGGCTGCCTTGTGAGTGACGTAAACTAAAACATCACATGTCAGCCTTGTGAGTGACATAAACTAGAACATGACATGTCTGCCTTGTGACTGATGTAGAACTAGAACATCACATGTCTGCCTGCCTTGTGATTGGTGTAGAACTAGAACATCACCTAACTGTACCGCGAGTGGAATGTAAAGTTAGAACTAGAATATGACCTAACTGTACTGTTATTGGATGAATACGGCCTAGTTGTCTTGTGATAGGATCTTAAATATCAGCTCGCTAGTGGCAGGTTAAGACTTATCACAATAGGTTCATAAGTATATATATATTTCATTAGATAAATATTGAATGAGGAAAAAACATTTTTTGTCACTAGAGGTAGTTAGCTACCTTTAATATGTAAGTTAAATTTATTCAGTAGTTGGGCTTGTCTCAGTTATCCCGTGCTATACTTGAATAATGTGACAATATGAACTACTTAAGGTAAGTATTGTAGTTCTTTTAAGATATTTTTTTTTAATAAGTCATTTTCAGAAAAGGGTGGAGGTTGGGAGTAACATGTAGTAGAATTATTAGGGTGGTATTTATTCTACTTTAAGGATTTTTTTAGAACTTTTAAGGGTGGAGGATGGCAGGTATTGTTTACTAGAAATATATATATATATATTTGAGTGGCTTAATTTTATATTATTTCTACTTTTAACCTTATTACATCTTTTTAAAGGTAACTGCCTTCCCACAACTGGCTGCAGACAGTGAAAAGCAGTAAGAGTTGAGACGTGAGTGTAAGCTCTCAACTCTGTACCCTTATTGAATTTTTCACGACTGCTGACTGGTTTCTTATCTGCTTTTTGGATTTTGTCTGATAGATGGAATATCCCCAACGCTTTTGGATGTTATTACCACAAGCAATCTCCGTTATGACTTTTGGATAACGGCCGGAAAGTGCGTAAGGTTTTTTTTGTTTTAAAATGGAGTTTTGAATTTATATTAAGTTCATTATTGTTTTATAGTGCTGATCTTGATCGCCTATTGACAATTAAAATAATTGATATAATAGTTTTGAAGCTATACCTCTTATTATATATATATATATATAT
>NW_013666244.1:446562-449156 GCF_000517525.1 Limulus polyphemus
AAAAAATAATGAAAAATAGAAAGTATGAATGGGAGCATCAAAAAGTAATGAAACAAGGTAGGAATGGGCGGGATAGCTTTACAACACCTGTTGGTTTTGACACTGTATAACCTCAAAGTGGGTGTGGCCATTCCTAATTCGTATGCTTTTGGTAACTTGGTAATTGTTCAAACTAAATGAAAGGTGTATATAGCTAAATTTCTCTGTTGTAAGCAATTTTTAAGAAACCAAGTACAGACACATCATAAGGGGGAAGGGGGTTGATGTCAGAAGTGAAACAGGAAGCTCCAATGCTTTACTCAGACTTCGGCACTGGTAAAGTTCGTCGTCACGTAGGAGACTCACGTATTAAACACCGATTGCTAAGATTCAATTGCTTGTTCCAACACAGAATCCTAGAGTCAGATGTACAGAAATGAAAACTTCGCTTTGAACGGTTAGATCATAGTTCGGACCTAGATCTACAGAATCTATGTGGTCCACGTTTTTTTTTTTTTTTATTCTTAGCTGATACAGCTGCAGGCTGATCACGTAGCGCGTGCGCATAAGCAATCGTGCACCCGCACGTGAAATGAGGGCGAGTTGTTACTTGGCAACTCACAGAGCATACTCGTAGTCATAGAATATGGACATTAGTGTACTGTTAGCTCGTTAGTAGTGTTGAAAAATTGTTATTAATGTTATTTGCTATTACCAAGGTTATAAGAAAAACACTTTTAGCCAAGGTAGCGTAATTCAATCATGTACATTTAGATTTGCATAAGATGAAGGCAGGAGAGAGAGAGAGATATGCTATTCCAACAATGTTAGTCAATCAGGAGGTAGTCAAGTTGACAATTTTGTGGTTTTGTGAAATTTTTGTTTTTACTCTACCGACTTTCTCAAGTGCTTTGGTGGCTTGTTATTCTGCAGTTGGTTTGTTTACTACTCAACAGGGTGTGTAAAGTGCTTGTAAAGTTTTGTTTACATGCTGTTTGTAGTGTGTTTGAGATTTTAATTTGTATTGCACATCTGGCACATTCCTACTATAAGTACCACCGTACACATGATAATCAAAGCAGTAGATAAACGTTTTCTTGAAACAGAGACTCCACATCTTAGCAGTTACAGATCATTTGACATATAAGCTATGAGTAGGTGTCTCAATTTAATCTTATTGGTTTTATATTTCATATTTTTACAATATATTTTCTAAAGATGTCAGTCTATAATTTGATTAGTAATTTTATGTAATTTTTTAATATTATTTAATTCACTGAAACTCATTTTATGTAAATTATAGAATTTTACACAAACGCATTTTTTGTTGTTGTTGTTGTGAAGCACAAGATGACATAGTGTGTTATCTGTACTCTGTCCACTACTAGTATCAAAATCCGATTTTTAGAATTATAAGCCCTCAGTCTTACCGCTGAGCCACACATAAAAGAAAAATGCCAGACAAACAAGTTGTTAATTACACCTGGTGAGGTGCAGGAAGCAGTTGACCCTGTGTGTATGTTTTTTTAGCAATAGAATAAAACTCGCCATTAATGAATTTGCTGTAATCACCACCATAAGTATATCTATACTTTATTTCCAATTATCTACCAGTAGAGGAAAACGTGTTAAATCAGCGAACAAAAAAGTCTCTTTGGTCTTGACAGAACATGCATTCCGATTATCGGGCGCTTTACGTTTCATTACAGCTCGAGTGGATCGCGATCGCTGTATAAGCTGCAAAGCTCGATTAATGTAACATATAAAAACAATGAAAACTTTTCGCTCTGAGCACACACACAGAAAAACCTCATTAATGAATTGAATTCCGAAGTTCATGCCGTGAGCTCTGGATGTTAACTTTTGTAATTATGCTCCATAATTACCTGGGGTTCGTACACACTCTAAAGCAGTGTATTTCATGCAACATAAGCTGTCCTATAAAAATATTAGTTTCTTTCTTTCTTAAGCTACCGAGTTTCCATTCAACATTATTCATCATAGGAAATTCATCGTTAAAAGAGCTGTCACACTTCAATTTGATGGTAGTCCAAGAACATCAATAACTTAATGAGGCAGATCTTACGGTAGTAAAACACAGGCACTAAATTTTATCTGGCTTTGTTTGTTACTACGACAATAGAAGCTAATCATTTGGTTTGGATTTTGGGATAATACAAAAACCCGTTATCAGGTGACCATAAATTATATCTAGCTGACAATATAACTCACCTGCTCTAGCTTAGCCTTGATACACTACACAGGACTGCTTTAAGTAATTATTGATCCACCATAAAGGTTTTACAGTATGTGGCACAGTTACTAGTTGGTATAGTCGATAAACTAGACATTAATACACTACGCAAGGCTACTTTAAATAATTATTGATCCACCATAAAGGTTTTACAGTATGTGGCACAGTTACTAGTTGGTATAGATTGTCGTTGGTATAGTCGATAAAGTATACATTAACTCATTACACAGGACTGCTTTAAATAATTATTGATCCACCATAAAGGTTTTACAGTACGTGGCACAGTTACTAGTTGGTATAGATTATCGTTGGTATAGTCGATAAAGTAGACATTAATACACTACGCAAGGCTACTTTAAAT
>NW_013666244.1:449773-453846 GCF_000517525.1 Limulus polyphemus
CACCATAAAGGTTTTACAGTACGTGGCACAGTTACTAGTTGGTATAGATTATCGTTGGTATAGTCGATAAAGTAGACATTAATACACTACGCAAGGCTACTTTAAATAATTATTGATCCACCATAAATGTTTTACAGTATGTGGCACAGTTACTAGTTGGTATAGATTATCGTTGGTATAGTCGATAAACTAGACATTAATACACTACGCAAGGCTACTTTAAATAATCATTGATCCACCATAAATGTTTTACAGTATGTGATACAGTTACTAGTTGATATAGCTTATCGTTAGTATAGTCGATAAACTAGACATTAATACACTACGCAAGGCTACTTTAAATAATTATTGATCCACCATAAATGTTTTACAGTATGTGACACAGTTTCTAGTTGATATAGCTTATCGTTGGTATAGTCGATAAAGTATACATTAACTCATTACACAGGACTGCTTTAAATAATTATTGATCCACCATAAAGGTTTTACAGTATGTGGCACAGTTACTAGTTGGTATAGATTATCGTTGGTATAGTCGATAAACTAGACATTAATACACTACGCAAGGCTACTTTAAATAATTATTGATCCACCATAAATGTTTTAAAGTATGTGACACAGTTACTAGTTGATATAGCTTATCGTTGGTATAGTCGATAAACTAGACATTAATACACTACGCAAGACTGCTTTAAATAGTTATTGATCCACCTTAAAGGTTTTACAGTGTATGGAACAGTTACTAGTTGGTATAGCTTATCGTTGGTATATCCAGTAAAGTACCAGTTGTCAACTAAATCTTAAATTGAAGAAGTAAATTACAATATCAAATTAACATAGATTGTTTTCCTTAATATGTACCATAGTAGCCAGCACAAGTGTTAATTAATTTGGCCTAGATTTAGTACACTTCAGTAAGTAACATCTGTCAGACAATGATAACTTTACTAACAAACATCTAATTTGTTTGTTTTATCTAACAGCATCAAACTTATTTCAGCGTTTGAATTTCTATCAGTAATATCTCATAGAAATAGTGGTTGGTTATTGTTAAGCAAAAGTTACACAATGGGATATATGTGCTCTGTTCACTACGGGTATCGAAACCCGATTCTTAGGGTCGTAAGCCTGTAGACTTACCAATTGTGGGGAAAGGTAATATTTCATAGAGGTCATGTAATATTTCATAGAGGTCATGTAATATGTCATAGAGGTCATGTAATATGTTATAGAGGTCATGTAATATGTCATACAGATCAAGTAATATGTCACATCGATCATACTGAATTCAAAGAATATTTGCTGAACGAAAAACAAAAGTCCGTTTTATATATGTATAATTTCTTAAGTGCGCTGAAGTTTACATTGTATATACACACACATATATATACTTAAATGAAAGAGGGTGATTAAGAAAGAGAGAAAATGTTAGCAGAATAGGTGTGGTGGTAATTAACGAGGTAAACATACGTATATATATGATAGGAAATTTAAAAAAATAATAATAAGGCAGTTGGAAGTGTAAATATGTAAAAAGGGAGAATTATACGTATTTCGATAGAAAGACAAACAAGTGGCATGACGGATAAATGGGAGAATTATTGGTTCTCCCAGTGAGAGAATAATTTATGTGAAGAGACACGTAGTAATAATTTTACACCTATTATTACAGGTCTTAAGCAAAGCTAGTCTTAACTAAAACAATTGGACAATTGGTCAAATTACAACCTTAAGGTTTTTACTCTGTGAGTTACGTTGCTAAAAAAAGGAAACGTTGTACACGAATGATAGAATATTATTAGTTACGTTTCTAAAAAAAAGGAAACGTTGTACACGAATGATAGAATATTAGTACTTACACTTTCAAGCGAAGAATACAACTTCCATATGCAATTTATTTAAGATCAAGAGTCAATTGGCGCGTTATTATACGTATCTTTAAAGCATTGGATGACGAACAATACTCGATCAAATGTTCTTGTATATATTAAAACTGTGCGTCAAATGTTATTGTATGTATTAAAACTCTGTGTCAAATGTTCTTGTATATATTAAAAACCTGTGTCAAATGTTCTTGTATATATTAAAACTGTGCGTCAAATGTTATTGTATGTATTAAAACTCTGTGTCAAATGTTCTTGTATATATCAAAAACCTGTGTCAAATGTTCTTGTATATATTAAAACTATATGTCAGAATATGATCTCGCTGATGTCACGATTGTTTTATTTAGGTTTTTGATATCAATAGTCTTGCTAAATTAATGTTTGGCCAGAAATCATTATTAGGGGGTTTATCTAACATTTAAGAGCAAATTTGTAAAGTTTTGAAAACCAAGAAACATCGAAAGTACAGCATTACACGATGTTCCAAAAAGTCCGTCGCCATTGTAACAATGAGGAAATTAACAAAGGTTTTTCTTGTTTCTTTAAACTTTTTTTAGAAATGGCACTGAACATTGATTAACGTATGGAAGTGATCTGGATTGAGCGTCTTCAGCGCTGTATCGATTCTGAAAGCAGACAATTTAAGCGTTTTCTGTAAATGTATACAGACATTTAGCTTATGGTAACCGAATTTTGGGACACTTCGCAGAATCAGTTTTGGAAGTTTTCTTACTTACTTTGTATGGCTCCCTCTCTAAGCCGATTTCTTACGTAGTGGCATCATATTGATTAATTACATAAGCCTGAGAATTTAAACATCATAAAGGTTGTTTTGGTTTTAATAACGGATTTTCCATATTTTTCAGCTACGCAAATATCAAAAATTATATTCTTTCTTTTCATCACGGAAATATTTTTTTCAGATCTGGAAGAATAAAAACTCATACTTGCATCAATTTTACCACAAATATAACAGAATATGTTTGGGTCATTTACACAACCTCTTGTTGCCACATCGATGAATAAATTATATTGAAAAGAAAAAAATATTGCCAAAGTGCTCGCACAAATATATACTATCCAGAAATGACACCTCATGCGGCCTGTTAACCGTTTATATAATAGCGGTGTATTTCTCGTAGGTTCTAGAACGATCGATAAGACTCTCCCGTCGCAATTGGTTTGGAAAAATCTATGACCAGTGGTTGTCAACATTTTAAGTATGACAAAATGTGACTTGATTTCAATGTAATTGATTCACTTATATAAAAGTAAATATGACGTTTTGTGAAAAATCTGTATGTGATGGAGAAAAATATATATCATTTTTGGATTCAGCATACAGATATTACTGAACATGTAAAAATTGTAAGACAATAAAACCATCACAGGCTTGTATTATTGTGTTCACCTCCTAAAGTAAATTCTCAGTGTTATCATTGAAACTTTTGTACTTGAGGAACAATGTGAAATTGGGCTTAGGACTCGGGTTTTCAACTAACAGTAAAATGTTGCGACAGGATAAAGCCTATTGGTTAGACTGCAGGGTTGTGGTCAGAAGGTCAAAAGTTCTAAGTGCTATGCAATTAAATACGCTCCGTACTTTCAGATCTGAGCGCGATATAAAAGTGACAGTTAAACTCGTTATTCGGTTCAAAATCCTGGAAAAAATCCTTGTGGCGGCAGGTGCTACTGATTGGTTTTCTCCCCTCTGGTTAATGGTTCAAAATTAGAGACCAATATACTTGAACTGATGTAATATGCAAATACTACACACCTTATTCTCCAATACTATATATTCGATCTGGCATGACTTGATGGTTATGGCGCTCGTCTCGCAGTCTGAGGGTCGCAGGTTCGAATCTCTACCACCGAACATACTCATCCTATATGGTTGCTGAATGGGCCACCTACCAGGCTGTACAACACTCAACTTACAAAAATTACCGGCCTACCTCTAATTCGTTAGGACTAAGGCCGAAATGGGAAGAATAAAGTTATATTTCAAAGTATCTTAATTCCGGTTTAATGTGTTATTTATTGTATCTTAACTGGCCAGAGAACTTAATTACCGTTTCCATTTCCTGAATTTGTATATTCAACTGTCACACTGAGTAGATATATTTCATCACTGATTTTCTGATTGGTCAGCTACAGTTTGTTTGTTTGGAATTAAGCACAAAGCTA
>NW_013666244.1:454709-461501 GCF_000517525.1 Limulus polyphemus
AGCATGATCAATTGTTTTTACTTATCTTTATATATATATATATATCGATTTTAAAGACAAAAACAATGATAAATTTATGTTCTATCCATAAACATAGTTTTCGAATCGCTGATAGATATGCTTATTATCTTCCTCCCTTGAGTCATGTTAGACTTACATCACAGACTGAAACATCGTCTACTCTTACATTCTAGACAGATGCAGTCTGTAAAACCTTTAAATATAGAACTCAAAAAACCCCCCAAAAAAATTATAGATGTCTTTAGAACCATTTTAAATATTTTTCTTAAAGAAATTATTGTTTATGAAATATTTCAACAATACCCACCTGCTCTTATAGTTAATCATATATTTTGAGTTTTAAATAAATCACGACAATGATTATTTTTTAAAAGTTTATGCGTGAGTGAGTAAGTTTTTGTGAACATGCCATATGTTATGGATAAACTTTCAAAACAGCTTAGGCTTAGTAAATTTTCCAAATCGATTGGTCAACATCTCTTTGAGAAAATTAATCGAACTTATTATGTGGACCCAATACGATGTTCAACAAAAGAGTAAGTCTGTGGTCAATATTACCATTTACAGTAAAGCTTAAAGTGCCTTATCGTAAAAAAAAAAAGGGAAAAAGGAAGTCTAGCATTTATAATTAAAATTGCTTCTCATTTTCAAGCTAAAAATATAAACAGTGTGATTAGTTCATGTGAGACGAAAAAAACAAAAGAAAAGTTTTTTGCTGTACAATTTTTGAGACTAGAAACAATAGGTAGACACAAATAAAACAATACATAATAATGATTTTGCCATTTTTACACCTCCGGATTTTGAAGTTGTTTGAGCCTTATGATTTTACAATTGCAATAAACATAAGTTTTATTGTCTGTCGCGGGTTCGAATCTCCGTCACACCGAACATGCTCGCCCTTTCAGCTGTGGGGGCGTTATAATGTGACGGTTGCCTTCCCTCTAGTCTTACATTGCTAAATTAGGGACGGCTAGCGCAAATAGCCCTCGTGTAGCTTTATGCGAAATTCAAAAACAACATTTGATTGACTGTAATATATACATTTTTCTAAATACATTTGCTATCTTTTGCTCTTTATTAAAAGTTTCTAGTTTTGTTCTTGCGTTAGGTCATACTTGTTTTTTCGTGGATACTAGCTGGTTGTTGCTATTTGACTGAGATATATTAACTATTCCAACACTTTTTTTTTGGCTAACATCTTTATACTATTTTTAACATATTTAATGTTAACTGCTTTTGCAGTTATTAATTATTTGTTGTATAGCTTTTAAATTCCTTTCTCTTTATTACCATACGTGTCTGGTATGGTCTGGTGGTTAGGGCTCCCAACTCCTAATCTATGGATCGCGGGTTCGAATCCCATCACCAAACATGCTCGGTCTTTCAATTGTAAGGGCGTTACAACGTGATGGTTAATTCTACTTTTTGTTGACAGCGGGTGTGTTGACTAGCTGTCTTTCTTCTAATCTATCGCTTTTAAATTAAGGACGGTTAGCGCAGATAGCCCTTGAGTAGTTTTGAGCAAAATAGATCACACAAAATTATTACCATACGATTTATTTTTGTGAAATTGTTAAGACACGTGTTTAAATTGTATTCACTGTCTTTGTTTGTTTGTTTTAAAGCACAAATCTATGTGTGCTCTGTCCATTGCGGGTATTAAAACCCGATTTTTTAGCGTCATAGGCCTAGAGATTTACCGCTGAGCTAACGGGGGGGGGGGGTTATTTCACTTTTAACTAGCTGAGATCGTCAGGATTCAAATCTACCGTTGTAATTTCGAAAATCTGTAATTCTTTACGATTTTCTTTCCTTTAAAACATTGTCATACATATATTTTATCTTAATAATTCATAGTATATAACTGTAGGTATTGTTTATATATTTTCTGATTATTCATAATTATTTCTCCATAAGAAACTTATTTTTACATGCCCTCCAGTTGTTCAGCAGTAAGTGAGCTTATAATGTTAAGAATAGGGTTTTGATACCCGCGGAGAGAAGAGCACAGGTAGTCTATTGAGAACTTTTGTGCTTTACAACAAATTATTTTTATTCCATGGTACTGCCCCCCCCCCAGTGGCACAGCGGTATGTTTGCGGACTTACAACGCTAGAATCCGGGTTTCAATACCCGTGGTGGAGAGAGCACAGATATCTCATTGTGTAGCTTTGTGCTTAATTACAAACAAACAAAAACCATGGCACTGCTTTCGTAATGTCATCGGTTTATGTTAGATCGCATACGGCAAATGACAGTCTATTTATGTATTTATTTTATTTATTTATTTAATAGCAATATATGTACATTATTAAAATCAAAAGTGGAAAATTTAACGTATAAAGGGTAAATCACTGTATAATCTAATCATTACATTACCAAAACTTACGTATTCTACATGAACACGGGCTTCTACTTTTCGTACGCGATCTAACATTGACAGTTATTAATCTATGATGCAGGTGACAAGTTAACATGATGGATGTCATAGTTTGTATTTTTTAAGAATTTTAGCAGGTCTCCCAGTCAGGAAAATATTAATATTCTTTACTTCTCTTTTAACATTTTTTTACATTTTCTTTTTTTTTTTGGCCTGCTGTTGTGAAGTCATAACCACCATAAATACATCCCCCATAAAAATGTTTTTTTAAGAAATAGTGTCTTAAATGGTTTTTTAGGGGTGGAATATCAGCTACTGAATATAAATACACCAATTTTAAAGCTTTACGTCCCTGGGAGAGGAGAAAGACATGGCATTTTTTATCATTCTACAGATTTTCCTAGAGTAACTGATCACAATAACTGCATCGCCTATAAATGTTCTTCGAATCCTATAATTTGATGATAAATATATAGAAATGTACGGAGTTAATTTTAAATAAACTATCTGACTGAGAAGGATTAATTCTGTTTACAAATGAAGGCAAATGAGCACTGATACAATGAAACTATGTATTGATATTTTCTGCAGATTTATCGGCCTGTCACACTTTTAAGTTAGGTGAATTGGTTAAAACAAGAAAAGAAACATCTTTAAAGGTTATCCATAACCCTTACGTTTTCTAGAATAAATTGCTGCGTAATGACGTATTATCGTTACTGGTCTTGCAGCTTGTGCCACTTCCGAACTGCTGTACGCTTTCTTTCAAAACATACCGCTTGATGCAAAACACACCGCTTGATGATGCTAGGTTAACCAAGTGAAAAGTGATTTTTAAACGTATTTATTTATTTGTCTGTAAATAAAAATACTTACGCTTTCAGATTTCAGCGAAACGTCCACCCCGTGCGAAAGGTTTCTCCAAAACTGAAGATCGGTTTTCATGTCACAACTTGATTTCCAGTAGGTGGCCACCTCAGAAGTACTTCCTGTCGCTTGAACAACTTGTGAATTCAGATTTTTACTTAACTGAACAACACAAAAAACTGTTATTAAAACTATGGTTTTATAGTTAGGCTTAAATAACCAATAAATCATGTCGATGGTCTGATCGAAATCTGCTGGATTTGAAACAATATAACAATTAACAAGAAATAAGCTCGGTCTTTTGATTTATCTGTATCACAAATTCATCGTTCGGTACCTTTTTTTCTGACTGCAGACTACAATAAAGTTTGTTATGTGGCATGACATGAAAATATGTGGAACAAGATAACACGGCGGTGAGTTGATTGTTTAGTCAAACCAAGGGACTAGTCCACGTGCGAAAGACACGTATGACTCTTTCCATTCTAAAGATACTGGAACAACACCACAGGCACCTAGCAATGTGCAAATCAATACTCGCGCAGAGATCCACGTGTTGTAACCCCCATGTTATAGAGGGCAGCAGTGTCGTATGTTAGTTTGTGTTTATAATGTTGGAACTAAAATCAGCCACTTTTTTTCCATCTCTTGACTGTAGTTATCAATAAGTGTATATGCTTATAATATTCTATATGGTGTTTAACCGAGACCTAAACTTAATATTTAATCATGAACGTTTATCGTTAAACAAGTATACTCTGTACAATCCCAAATTGTAATTTTATGTCTGATTTTTACTTTGAGATTCTGAAAATCAACTGATAATACCCATATCTGCTATGATACTTTAATATTTATTTATTACTAATAAAGAGTATTATAATATTTTTGCAGTTTACTGTACAAATATACGCCTACCGATTTTGTCTTTAACGAAAAGATGGAAAGGACAAGAGAATAATTTACAATTAAACTGCCCCACAGTGGCACAGCGGTATGTCTGCGGACTTACAACGCTAGAAACCGGGTTTCGATACCCGTGGTGGGCAGAGCACAGATAGCCCATTGTGTTGCTTTGTGCTTAACTTCAAACAAACAATACAATTAAACTCATTCGTGTTTTTATTTAAAATATTAGGGGAGACGTTCGAGGTTTACATGTAGATGCTACAGGTCAGGTCTTTGTTTAAAAGATTAGGAGAGACGTTCGAGGTTTACATGTAAATGCTACATTTCAGGTATTTAAAACGGTGTATCTTATTACCAACGAATATGTCTTAGTTTAGTTGTGAATTGAATGCGACCTGAGCTGTAGCATCTACATGTAAACCTCGAACATCTCCCCTTATCTTTTCATCGTAAAGAGTTTCACTTTCAATAAGTTTTATTGTTCTTACTCATAAAAAAGCATTCTTTTTCTTTGCTTTAGTGACCTTGTCCTAATAAAGTTTTATTAAAGCTGGTTTGCAGAGCCAGCCTTAAGGCCAGGCAAGCAAAGTAGATGCCTAGCGCACCTCGCTATGGGGGAACCTGCATAGATAACTTCGCGAATGATTCTTAAAAATGAAGCCGAAAAAACTCAAAACCAAGAGTTTGCCTTATTGAATAACAGACCACATTATTCCGTTATTACTATAAGTATCGGTCTGCGGTTATTGACAAACACGATAAGGAGCCCTGCACGTCGTTTCCTTTACTAGAGCCCAGCACTGGCAAAGGCTGGCACTGCTGGTTTGTTTACCAGGATGGCTTCGTTATATAATAACCGTTGCCGGTTATAAAACTTGTGAAATTTAATGTTTATATTTTAGGACGTACATAAAGAGATTTTCTCGATGGAAGAATATTTGAAAAGAGTTATCAATTATAAAACAGTGTAGAAGTACATATTCAAATTTTAGAAATGAGGATCTTATACACCTATTAGTGGCTGGAAATACGCAGTGTAGCTTGTGGTATTAAATATAAGCATGCCTATTCATAGACTAAACAATATGCGTAATCTTGTTAAGCTCTAAAACATTAAATCTTTTACGAATAGAAAAAAATGGGATCTTTGCTTTTACTTCTCACAGTATTTATAATTGTTTTCATTATTGTTTTTCATAATGTTTGGCCCCCCCAGTGACACAGCGGTATGTCTGCGGACTTACAACGCTAGAAACCGGGTTTCGATACCCGTGGTGGGCAGAGCACAGATAGCCCTCGTGTAGCTTTGAGCATAATTAAAAACAAACATAATGTTTCTGGTATATTGTTGACCTAATTGTTGACTTTCCCTTATACTTCAAGACTTCACTCCAAAAAGATTTACCTGCCGAGACGAAAACATAGACATATATATATACAACTTGAATGTCTTGCTTCGATTATATGTATTATAGGACAACATTTTGCTAGTCATGTTAATACGCACTACCCTAAATCCCAAAGATTACCACTTTTCAAAACGACTTCCACTGTATTACACGTTAGTAAGCTCGAACATAACGAGAAAAAGTACTTTACGCTGCGCTCAAAAAGCTAGCACTTTTAAAAACTGTTTACGTTGTATTACTACCTTTGAATAGAATTTTCTGTAGTTAATGATTTTATAGCTACAACTATCTAGCTTTTGTAAATATAAACTTTCCTAATAAACTGAAATATTTTATAGAATTGTTTCATATGGGATTGGCGTAACTAAATTACTACAAATACTTTGTTTTCGAAATTCATGGATGTACGTAGTTTTTTTATCTCTCTTATATATTTTATTGTAACTGCGCTTTTAAACTCAAGCACTAACTACACCCGTTAGTATCTGTTAGATAAGTTCACTTATAAAGTTAATAAAAGCTTTCCGACTTTATACTTTTCGTTAAAGATAGATCTAAGCCTATGTTCAGCGATGGTTGCCTTAATGGGAAGATCTCGTTCACTTCGGACTGCAGCAATGATGGGAACGTACTAAAGGCCGGGGGAGCTCTCTATTAAAATAAGGTGCACCGAAGGGAGTTCTAGCAATAATTCACTACCGAATAACAATACCATAATTAAGACAAACAAAGCAGTAAAATCGTGTTGCCTCGGGCAACCAAGGAAAGTTATAATGCTAAATTAGGTGCCATACTGTCAATCTTTAAAATCAAAACAGAAATATATTTTTACCTAAACTACCAATTTAATAAAAACATGATTACTGACAAACAGTGTTTGTAAAAGGCTTCATTGTTTTGATAAAATATGAAGAGTGTATTACATTGTATACAACTGAAGAAAGAATAAAACGCTTGTATTTCTTTTCTTCAAGTATATTTCCAATCACTAAGTAAATTATTAATGATATTTAGATGACCCTGTAAAACAAAAAGTAAAAACAAACTCCGGTTTTAAGATTGATATACGTTATAATATAATAGAGTAAAATTAGTTTCCGAAATATCCTAACACATACTTAATATCAGCTAAGATTTTTTTTTTTTAAAGTATGTTTGTTTGTTTTTTTAATTATGCACAAAGCTACACAAGGGCTATCTGTG
>NW_013666244.1:462382-465795 GCF_000517525.1 Limulus polyphemus
CCGGATTCTAGCGTTGTAAGTCCGCAGACGTACCGCTGTGCCACTTGGGGGCATTTTTTTTAAAGTAATACTCTGCTCTACCATGTTGCTTTTATTTGGAGCTCTGGCTTTTAAACGGTGATGATATAAGACAAAAACTTATTTCCAAAATATAGTAACTTGTACTTGATATTAGTGTTGGCTCTTCTTTATGAGATTTATTAAATAAAATCGAAACCAAGCTCTTAAACTTTATTACGAGCTCCGATCTATAGAAGTTTAGGGCGATGATGCAAAGTAGCCTCCCACCGGGGAAACAATAACAACATTATAGCGTATAATAACTCGTCGATAACACTATTTTAGATTTTTCTTATTGAGATACGATCAATAAAATCCAAAACGACCTCATATACTTTACTTTACTATGTTGATTTTATGTGGAGCTCCAGCTTTTAGGCTTTTGGAACTATGTTGCAAAATAGACTTCCACCGGAGAAATATATAATAATAATATAAGTAATATATTTTGTGTGTATATTAACTCGTCCATAACACTACTTTAGGTTCTTCTTTATGAGATACTTCTAACAAAAATCTATAACTACCTCCCATATTTTATCCGTTTATTTTATTTCGAGCTAAGGCTTTTACAGAAATAAGTATATATATATATATAATGAGAAGCTGTTGTGCATTAGAAAAGTTACTTAAATTGAACTCGGCACAGTACATGTTGTTTTTAGATAATATATTCCCCTGTAGTCGATCGTACTTTAACTTGTTATTCAGAGTTACTCATTGTGAATCCTAAGTAAAAAAAAAAAAACCCTTAAAGAGAAGCCAGAAACTGTGTAGTTTGAACTGTCAAGAGAAGGTTATGCTGAAATTGAATTAAGAATACTGTCACATTGTACCCATTAACAAGTATTATCTGTATAGTTATTAAATTGGTAGACACTTCGGCTACAAACAGATACATCTTACAGTTAAATATAATCATTAATGTCTAACTTAACTTACTTACATTTCTATACATCTAAATTGTTTACAAATAAATGAAACTGGTGCTATAATATCCAGTATTTTTATTTACACGTAAATTAAATGTAATCTATTAAATGTGAAATAATATGTATAAATTTAATTTATATTACGATACTTGAAACTAACATTATGCAACTGTAATGATGCTTCACGATCATCTGGTGGATCCTTTTTACAATATTCACATAACCAACGATACCCATTTACTACCACATGGTGTTTATGATAAAATAATTCACATGATCCTTACGACCCACTGTGACATGTAATACCTCTTGGATCCTATTTTAACAAATTAATGTAACTTAACATTGATATAACTCGATTTTCTCGAGGGGAAATGTCTTTGTAGAGGTTCTCATGTTATCCTGTTTAAAGTGTACTTATTTATTGCCTGTCTACGTTTTGTAAAGTAAATGTTTCGTAAAGGCTACGGCAAAAAGACCACAGTTGTTACCACCGTCTTGTTGCTGAACTTAAAAATTTTTTATGTAAATAACGTGTGTACCCTTACCATATAATATAAATTACTTACATTTAAAAGTTTGTTGCAAGAGGTGCTTGTAGCTTATGAAAATATTAAAGAGAATCAAAAATGCGGATATCACACCAATATTAACTCAGTTAGTGACAATATTGACCAGTGTGGTGGCTTGACGAAAAGAGACGCCACCATCTCTAATATGAGGAAATTTACGATAACTTATTTAGCGTTAATTGATTTCAGAATAAATAAGCACTAACCACGCGTCATACAAACACTTATTTGGCAGAAATCGAATTTTTATCAAGCTGGAAACTCCACTAAGTAGGCCACAGGATCACTCAAGTTGTGTCTGACTAGAAAACGACTCTTTCTTTTGATATCTCACTAACTTGTGGTCTGTTAGTCTGTTTGGAATTAAGCACAAAGCTACACAATGGGCTGTCTGTGCTCTGCCCACCACAGGTATCGAAACCCTGATTCTAGCGTTGTAAGTCCGCAGACATACCGCTGTGCCACTGGGGGGCTAACTAACTTGTGGTAGCTAGGTCTCTGTAACGTATGCAATTTTTCTGTTTGTATAAGTTTTTATTACATTATTCATACTAAGCTGATTTTTTATCAAACACTGTTAAGTAGGTCACGAGTCACCACCCCCATGGTTTCTGACTAGAGAGTGGTTCTTTCTTTTGATACCAGACTAACTTGAGATAGCTAAGGCTTTGCAACTTGAATAATCTGCCGTATTTTTTTGTTTGAATTCGTTTTGATTATATCGTTAATAATGTGCTGACATTTTTTAAGGTCTGCGCTTATCGTATTCTTTATAAGAATTGTAGCTATTCGAAAATCTTCATATGTATAATTTATTATTAATTAGTTTCCGTTTTTTAACGACTAGATACTAAATTCTGACTATTTTCTATCCTTCGATTTGCTGCTAATCTGAGAATGACCATTTCCGGGGTGGTGTTAGTGTTTCCTAGATGAAAGGCAAATAAACATAGTATAGAAGTTGTGTTACAAGCGTGGGTATACTTTTCGGTTTCAGGATTATAAAATTAAACCCACAATATTTATTAATCACTCTTTAACATATACAACACTTGATTAAAAAAAAAACATTTTATCTTTACGATATCCTCCGATGGGACAACGGTAGATTTACGGACTTACAACGCTAAAGTCTGGGGTTCGATTCCACGCTGTGGACACAACAGATAGCCCAATGTGGCTTTGTTCTAAAAACAAACAAACCTTCGTGACATTTTATAACTGTAAATTGGTACTGACTAAATGTTATAAGTGCTTTAGAATCAAACGAAACTTCTAGAACAAAATGTTGTATAAAATATAACGATTCTTGATATATTTTTAGTGTATGTATCTCACGAAGAAGATTTGATACTACGCTCAATAAACCAATGCTACTTTCTAAAACAAAGATGTTTCCTGATGCAAAAAATGATGCTTTCCACAAATGCGGTGATATTTTGCATGGAGCCTCATGTAAGTTAAACTCGGTTCTCAAGTTCAGATAGATCTCGATAGCCGTTTAACGCCGAAACATAGCTAAGACTGAAAACGCCGCTAAAAGCGATTTTACCCAACTGATGACCTGTGGCAGAGTGGATAAAGAGGCTTTGTGTGTGTGTGTGTGTGTGTGTGTGTGTGATTTGCTTGTTACTCATAATTAAGACTAATTATTAATTTTAGTTTTATTGAAATTTTTTAATGGTTAAAAAATATTAATATAAATAATTGAAAAATATTGGTAAAAACGGTCTATATAACATAAACTTGTTTATCTGTATAGTAAGTTAAAAATCGACTATTTAAATTAGTCTGACAGATATATTACTAAGTTGTTTATATAACTAATAAACTTCTTAAGTAAGTCTTA
>NW_013666244.1:466795-477615 GCF_000517525.1 Limulus polyphemus
ATAGTAGTTTAAAAATCGCATTTTGAATTGTTGACAGATATATTACTAAGTTGTTTATATAACATAAACTCTTTAGAAGCTATTTAGTGATTAAAATCATATTCTAAATAATTTAGATAAATACTGTTAAAGCTATTAGTATGATACAAACTTGATTACTTGTATAGTGGTTAAAAATCGCATTTTGAATTGTTGACAGAAATATTACTAGAGCTGTTTATATAACATAATCTCGATATTACCCACCTAGTGATTACAAATTGTGTTTTAAATGATTGACAGATATATCGCTAAGACTGCTAATATATAGTAAATGTGTAGCACTAAAGCTCACAGAATTCGACAACAATATAATTTCAATTTACAGTATCATTTGGTACAGAGTTCAATAATTTCACAGACCACTTGTTAACAAAAATCACGAATTTTATATGATAACCATTCTGCGCTTCTATCATCATAATTATATTTGAATTAATATTAACATAATGTTCAAATATTTTCTAACTTTGTGATACAGGTGAATCAGCTTCTCTGGTCTAAAACCAAATTAGTTTCTGAGTAAAATCATAAAGTTTACTTTTCTATTCTAACAGTTATTTGGGTGTACTTTGTTTGTTTGTTATAAACAGTTATTTGGGTGTACTTTCTTTGTTTGTTATAAACAGTTATTTGGGTGTACTTTCTTTGTTTGTTATAAACAGTTATTTGGGTGTACTTTCTTTGTTTGTTATAAACAGTTATTTGGGTGTACTTTCTTTGTTTGTTATAAACAGTTATTTGGGTGTACTTTCTTTTAAACTGTCTGAAGGCAGTAGATGTTTTTATAACTGAATAATGATCTTATCCTACATTAGCTTATACTGTACTTTGAAAGGCAATCATTAGAAACTCAAGAGCTAAACTACTTCATTGACTAATAAAGTGAGGAGAGACTCGTCATGGACCAAACCCATATCTTAAGAAAACTAACGTGATGCTGATAATTCAAAATAACTCTAGAGTATGTATGCTACTTGTTCAGAGCTGTCAGCCTTCTTTTTTTTTGTCAATAGAAAAAAAATATTTTACTAATATCTCCAGATCACTGGAAATAGTTGGATGTGAGCCACAAACCATAACAACAAGCTGAATTTATACTTGAGAGGTAGATAGATATCCTTTTAAATAAATAATATTGGTTTCGTTAAATAAGAAATAGCTTTCCAAATAATATTTTCATGTTTGTTATGTGCTTAGTTTATCACGGTAGCTAAGCATTCGAGTCAATGTATCCTTTACAAACGTTAAGCATGTCAAACATTAATCGATTAATGTAATACAAGTAAGGTATGTCACTTCTTGGATTTATAGCTTAAAGTGAAAAGCAAACACACTTAACTTTATTACAGTTAGTTGTTTAATTAACGAGCTTTAGGCTGAATAATAATTGGGTTAAGTACTTTGAAAGCAGCTTACAATCGTAGTAGAGTGTAGTAATGGAATGACATATATTAGAACTGCACATATGTCCCACTTAGCAAACTTTCAAAACGTACACACGTTATAAGCAGGCCTTTTTAACGTGTTATCATAAAAGCGTTAGTCTGAGAAATAATGTGTTGTAAGCTCAGCACTTGAGTCTGTGTTTTAAATCTTCTTTCGAAGGAAACCAAAACTTAATAATATTGAATAGCAGATTGTTTTTTTTGTATTCAGGTTCGTTGTCATCTAACAAAAGGGCGTATTTCAAAATTTACAAGTGATCGGTTCAGTTTATTTGAGAGCATACGGATGAAAAACAAATGGAAAAACAAACAATTTTTTTTCTATAAAACAAATGCAGAACTTAATTGCAATATACATTTCTCTGAAACAGTAAATTTAAATTTGGTCACAAAACTGATTTTCATATTAGAGCTTACTTTGATCTTAAATGACACAAATTTCGATTTATTTTCAAGTAGAATTTTCAGTGCTGATAGAATATAACTGTGACGTAATTTAAAAATTATTATATTGAACGTACCACGATAGTCAGAGAGGATAAAGGATGTTGTGAGTGGCAATATTTTTAGTCGCAGCCAACCCATCTTTATCCATTGTAGTTTAGATATAAAGGTTGAAAGTGTAAATATATATGAGCACCGTTTCTTTAACACAGGAAAACATATTGTATTACTTCGTTTCATTCATTTCCACAGGCCATCTTTTTTAAAGAACATTATTATTGGATTGAAAAGCGTCTTTTGTTGGTTGCCAGTTGCCAACTTTAACCACTTTACGGAAATCGTTATAGGAATATTATAGTCATTTAATTTTAATCTGGGTTATGATTACCGTTTAAATATCATTAATAATGACAGTGATGAAGTTATGGAACACATCAACGTTTTTTCCCTTTAATACACAACTTCGAAATTACTAAATTTTGTTTTATATGAAAGGAAGTAGTCACACCAAATTTATACGTAGCTAAAAGTGTTTTTATAAGTTTGTGACAGGCCTGGCAAGGACTGATCGTTAGGATGCTCGAGTCGCAACCTGCGGGTCGTGAATTCGAATCCCCCTCACTCAACATGCTTGTCCTTTCACCCGTGGGGGCATTATAATTTGACGGTAAATCCCACTATTTGTTGATAAAAGAGCAGCCTAAGAGTTGATTGACCATGCCGGGCCCCTGGAAGTCTTGTACTACATAACTTGTTCATTCATTAATTCTTTATGATATTCTACACGAAATGGTTTGGTTTGTTTGGAATTTCGTGCAGAGCTACTCGAGAGCTGTTTGCGCTAGCCTCCCTAACTTAGCAGTGAAAGACTAGAGGGAAGGCAGCTAGTCAACATTAACCACCTGACCATGCCGGGCCCCTGGAAGTCTTGTACTACATAACTTGTTCATTCATTAATTCTTTATGATATTCTACACGAAATGGTTTGGTTTGTTTGGAATTTCGTGCAGAGCTACTCGAGAGCTGTTTGCGCTAGCCTCCCTAACTTAGCAGTGAAAGACTAGAGGGAAGGCAGCTAGTCAACATTAACCACCGATGGTTAGGGTGCTCGACTCGCAATCTGAGGATCGCGGGTTCGAATCTCCGTCCCGCCAAACATGCTCGCCCTTTCAACTGTGGGTGCGTTATAAAGTGACGGTCAATCCCACTATTCGTTGGTAAAAGAGTAGCCTAAGAGTTGGTGGTGGGTGGTGATGACTAGCTGCCTTCCCTTATACTGTCTTATACTGCTAAATCAGGGACGGACGGCTAGCGCAAATAGCTCTTGTGTAGCTTTGCGCGAAATTCAAAAACAAACAAGACTCCCAGGAACCTGCCAAAACGTTACTGATAAAAAAAAAAAAACAACAACACGCGTTTCGAATATTTTAAATTTTGACATTTTTTTAGAATATAACAAGATGAGACAAAACGAAAAGGGAATGTAAATACTAAGAAATAACTGCTTGGAATCAGCCTCAAAAAACGTAAGTAAATTACTGTTTATCTATTTTAAAAATCTGTTGACTTAATGATTATTTGTATTTTCACTTGATAATACGATAAAAATTGCCATTTTGAAATTAGATAGTTGTGTCAAATATATTCAGCTAAAAATTATATCTATAATCGTGATTTATATAACCAAACAATCGTTATTAATAGTAACCTGTTTCATTCTTTCATCCTGGTTACGAAACTAGTAAAACATCACAAATCCTAACCATATGACAATTGTTATGAAAGTTTAATCTTTGAAAAAAAATCATCTATTTTACCACAGAAAAAGATATAATTAGTTATGTATGCTGGTTAGGTTATTGATCGATACATGAAGCAAATATGAAACTTTCACGAGCTGAGTAAGTAGGCTGTTAATATTATGTTTAGAATTGAAAAAAAAGTTAAGCAAGTTTCTTTTAAATGTATCAAATTATAAGAAGTCTATGAGCGTATTTGAAGAAGTTTGAGAAAAATACATGTTTTAACACTAAATCACACCTAGCTAATTTCCCACCATTTTCTATTAAACCTTCCTTTATTAAACTATATAACATTTCTCTGTCAAACAAAACTATAACGAATACCTAAAGGTTTCCTTCTTGTTCAATAAGCGTACTGTTTCTTATTCTAATAATAAGCGAACTTATTATAAAGCAACTTAATTTTTTTGTGCTTGTCTTTATGTCAGTTAATAACTTACACTTAGTCTACCATCGCAATAGTTAATTTACTCTCGGCTATGCTTGTTTTTAAAAATGATTAATGATCATGCTTGAGGTTATTCTATCTGGAATGTTGGATACGTCAACGTGTATGGAACACCATGAGCCCGCTAGTTCCTTATTTTTCTCTTCTCTACCTTAAAGCTCAATATTAAATTTATGATATTCATTATATTTTTATGTCAAAGTTTTGTGATATTTATTGAGATGATAGGTCTATGTTCGTGGTACAGTCGTTCGTTATTTTTAGACTGGCCATCCAGTGTCTCAGCGACAAGTATGCTGGCTTATAACTCTAAAAATTGAGTTTCGATACCCGTGGCGGACACAGCACATATAGCACATTGTGTAACTTTTTGCTTATCAAGAAACAAACTCTTTAGACTGGTTATTTTTTTATTGTGACAGCATATAAAACAATCATAATTGTGGAAGTAATTTCGAAACGAAGATACATTCACTTACAATAAAGTTATTTCATCCAAGGCTATTGTAATTACTTAACATTAATATTATTCAGTATTTTCTGAAAGTTAAAAGCTAAGCGTTTAGTACGAACAATGCAATAAGAAACAAGAGGGAATCCGCAATATCCGCGGTACTTGAATTTTTTTAGGCAGGATTAGGGTCAATTAATCTACCAGACCTTTTTTCTTTTTTATTACGCATATTTTTGTGCGTCAGCAATACCAAGTGTGGGGCGCACGTATATCTGATTCGATTTTATTACTCATCAAGACCTCTACCAGCCTACCCTCAAATTGAAATTATTTTAAGCAGGATTAGAGTAAAGTAATCTATGAGACGTCGGGCACTGTCAAATACATCGAACAAAAGGTTTGACCTCCTGAGTCCAAAATTGTAATTAGATCTCAAATCGGTCAAGAAATGAACAGTTATGAGCTGAAGGTTTTGTTACGTCTCTTCTCGTTTGTTAATTCCCGTAGAGATTAGTTCCGAGAAACTTCAGCAATACAAGTCCTTTCTTGATTAAAACTAGTTTATTCTTTCTCGATACAACTTTGTAATAAACAGAATTTCCAATCAGTATGTTAAACTTAACTACTTTTATAACACACGCTATAAATCACATTGATTCACACACCTTACTTACGGTACCTACTGTTCGCTTGACTCAATTATCTATCTCTTCGATCTACCTGCCTATATCGCTGGCTTTCTTTGCCAGGCTTATATACTAAAAAAAAAGAGGGCGTCTAGCAAACACTCGGACATTCTCGGGGTACCCCGATAATTCTAGAAACTCCAGCGCTCATGCTCCCAGCATCATGCGACTTCCGCTGTCGTAACAGTTTGTACTTGGAAAAACAAACAAACTTAGAGCCGTTCTATGAGCCGCTATGCCACGGACTAAAAAAAAAAAAAGCTAAGTTCATACCATATAGGGATTAAAGGCCATAATGTGTAGAAGTGACCATTGTTGTGAATACTTTCTGATTCTTATTGATATTACACTAATAGTTTGCAATGTTTCACTTTTATTCTTACAATACCAATATTGTTGATTACTGATATCCATTTTTCGTTGTTTCATTCACATGGCGTATTTTGATGTTAGTTTTTACTGTGTAAGTCGTGCTGATTTATTTTCCCGTGTTTGTGATACCATTATTTCGCTATACCAAAATATCTGAATGCTGTGATTATTATTATTATTGGTTATGTCATTGTTGTTGTGTATGTTATGAAACTGGTATTTTGATATGCCAGTCTTGTTGGGTGTTGTGAGTGTTTAGTTATGTCATTGTTATTGTGTTTTTTTACGAAACTGGTATTTTACTATGCCAGTCTTGTTGGAGCTTGTGTTGATAGTATTTCATTATGTCATTGTCAATATGTGCGTATAATGAAACCGGTGTTTTGCTATGTCATTCTCGTTGGGTGTCATGCTTCCTTTGTTTAGTTTTGATTATTGTACTTGATGTCATTTTGCATATGAAATTATTAAATGATTTTGATGCCAGTATGTCGTTATATTAATCTAGTAGCGTACTAAAACTTCAGTGTTTTCGTATGCTAATCTTGCTTTTTCTTTGATGCCTGTGCTTCTATATGTTTATTCTAGAAAGTTATTTTGCCTATATTTTTTACGCCAGTAGTGTTTTCCGCTGCGATACTGCTTATTTGTTTGTTGAATTTCGAGCTGAGCTACTCGAGGACTGTTTGCGCTAGCCGTTCATATTTTTCAAGTGATAGACTAAGAGAAGACAGCTAGCCAACATCACCCATCCGCCAACTCTTGGGCTACTCTTTACCAACATATAGTAGGATTGAACGTCACATTATAGCACCTCCACGGCTAAAAGAGCGAGAATGTTCTGTAACTGATTTCGAACTTGCGATTCTCAGATTTCGTGTCGAGACCCCTAACCACCAGCCATTGCTGCTGGGTCCCTGTAATGCTAAATGTTTTTTTTTATGTTAACGTAACTAGATGTGAAAATAAGCCTTACAAAAGAGGGTACAGGAGAGATGTTATAAGTGTAACTACGTGTGACGAAGTAAATTCACTGGAGCGAATTTATTTTATTCTAAAACAGCTGACAACTATATATGATTCTTCATAAAACAAAAGCATGAAACTAATCTAAATGATCTATTTTAGGTGTCAAGTTTCTAAACACAACTTTTTGTGTGTGTTTTTTTATTGAAATTACTCTTGAAAGTCTTCGGTATCGTGAATATTAAGTAAGTAACGTTATTACTATTTGTAACCATGAAAATTAAATATCATAGTTGAACGGTGAGACTTATCCTGATTCTACATTAGCTTGAATAAATGGCCAAATTGAGCGACCTTTCTTAGCCAGGGGGCTCGATCCCCCCCCCCCCCCGGCTATGGGCCTGCATGTATTGTGTTATAAAAAACACAATACGCGTGAGAAGCCCCAAAAGCTGACAAATAACCAATCTTAAACCCTTTTTCTATGCTGAAGCTATCTGTCAAGTTTTAACGATAATTTTATGGAAGGATTAGAGCAGACTGAAGAGCTGGACATTGAAAATCCCCTGTGCGTTTCTCATTCTTTGCAAACTACAACAGAAACCCTGGAAAAGATAGAAGTACCATAGAAAGTAGCTTTCTCTTCTTCTTCTCAAAATCCGTCGCCGAATGTGATGGACGTGGGGGCGTTATAATGTGATAGTTAATTCTATAATTCTGCTTAAATTGTAACTTAGAGTATGTTCATCATCAGAACCATTATTCAACTCAAAATTTTGTGACATGTCCCTATCTAGTATGTATCATTCGTCTTTAACTTTCGTCTTGTTGCAGGGAATTAATTGCACTATTAAAAACTATTTTTATATATTTATGTGTTGGCGTGATGCCGCAGGTGCGAGTTGTGCGCCACGAGCATCATGGTTAGCGTCTATATATTTATATATTCAAGGCGAATTCCGAATTCACAACCACCCAACAGTGCAATGCTACTACGTATGGGCTTGTGGTTAGAGAAACACAAAATAACTTTTCTAAAAAGAAATATTTGTACAGCGAAAATGTTAAATGATATATCACAGTGCTCCAGAGTTCTCACTGGAATTCTAAGAACTTGTTAGTAGTGAAAACAAAGAAAAATATAAAAATATGCCAGCTACACTATATTGCCATATCCAATACCGATGAGGCCTTTCGTCAAATACCCGTGTTAATCAGGCCAGCTGAGATACGACAGTCATAGTAATGGTTACTTAAAGTTATTTATATCGGGAACAAAAATAGTTATGGTGTGAACTAGATTAAGCGAGATCTAATTATTTTCAGTATTATTTAATTAATTTACAAATCAAAATTGGTGTACGGATTAATGACACAATATTATTTATTTATTTTTAACGCCAATATTTATTATTATTACTGAAGTAGTAGAACTTACACCAACAGGCTCGAAAACCACATCTAGTCAATTAGGAACAACGCCCTCATATGCAAAGTGAAGGCTACGGTTACAAAACAAATACTCTCTGACCCAAAAGAAAAACCATTATAATGGATCCCATATCTCCCTGTACCATTAATAAGATAATAAACAAGGATTTGAAGCTGACCAACACTCAGAAGCTTCAAGTTTACCAGAAATTTCCAGTCACATCTCGAACTCAACGGCCATTCTTTGAAAAAGATGAACGAAAACAAATTGGAATAACAGCAATCCTAATCAACCACATAAAACAAATTGGAATAACAGCAATCCCAATCAACCACATACCGCCCAAACCCACTAATGTAACTACAGTGAACAATACTCATGTTGTTGGAAGCTAACGTCCATGTTCAGTGGAGGTTCTATAGAAGGTTTGATAAGGTGTGTGATCTAAGGTTAGATTAGTTCCACCATTCTTCGCAGAAGCTATTTTCAATGAAATTTCGGTATTGGCCAATAGAATGGTTATCGGACTGAACGCGATTGACGATAGAAGTAGTTAAAAGAAGAATATTGAACTTAAAACACCATTTTTATAAAAGTAGATTAGCATCAGAATTCTAATTTATATTATCTCTATACTTTCACCCTTGCTTCACTTTGTAGCCTTTTGTACGTGTAAAATTAGTAACGCCATTTTGATTCTTACTGTATCATCCACACTGTTCTAACCTCTAGTGTTTTTATAACCATTAACACCAATTTAACATACTATTCTAATAGTAAAATATTTTTACTATAGTTTAGCAGTAATGTCTTTCGTACTCTCGTCTCACTATTAAAGTAGTAGCTTTTCTTATCTTACTTTTACTGCTTTCAGTCTACTTCGTTGTAGTTTTCTGTATCACTAAGTTGTGTTTTACAATTATATTTGGTAGATTTATTTGAGTGGGAGGGCCCGACACTTGTTAGTTGTTAAGCTCACCTTCTTGGAGTACTTACTGATGTTTTATCGTGACCCTTTTATTTATTTATTGTCGATTTCCTTATAAACTTTAGAATGTACTGTATAGAAAGATCAATATATATATAGGAGGGAAATCCCAACTTAAAACCAGCACATCAGCTGAGCTGTCGTTTTCTTCTTTGATTCTCAGTACAAATCTATGTTCTTCTGATGCTGTTAAGTGTGCGTTTGTGTGCTACATCTATACTATTGTTAGCCGCGGCATAGTGGCTCATAGAATGGCTCTGAGTTTTTCAAGTACAAACTTTTAGCTCATAACTCAGTCATCTCTTGGCCGATTTGAGATCTAATTATCTGTTTTCTACTCAGGAGGTTAGATCTTTTCGATTCATGTATTTGATCACGCCCAAGGTCTCTAATTCTGCCTAAAATAATTTCAATTTGAGGGTAGACTGGTAGAGATCCTTATGAGTAATAAAATAGAATCGGGTATACGCTTGGTATTGCTGGCGCACAAAAATATAGCTAATAAAAAGGATTAATTTACTCTAATCCTACCTAAAAGAATTTCAAGTGCCGCGGCTATTGAGGATTCCCTCTTGTTTCATGGAGTCATTGTTTCAAGACATTTATTTATCAGCACATTCAATTTATACTTTCTGTTTATAGAACATTCAATGTTGTTTTTTTCCATTATCCAGTAACTTTGCAAGCGAACTCTTCGATGATGATAACCTGTTTCACACTAGCAACCAATAATTGCTGTGCTGCGAAATCCTATCCAACTTGACACTAATATTTGCCAAATCCTATCCCTCGTCCGAATTCTATCCTACCTAGCATTAATGTATGTTAAATCCTATCTATCATCCAAATTATATCCAACTTGGCACTACTATACGTCAATCCTATCCCTCGTCCAAAACCTATCTTACTTATCACTGCTATGTGCCAAATCCTATTTAACTTGGCACTCATTCGTATCACATTCTATCTAACTTGGCACTAATACATACCAAATCCCATCTAACTTGGTACTAATACGTACTAAATTCTATTCCTCGTTAAAGTTCTCTTCTACTTGGCACTACTATCCACCAAATTCACCTCTCTTCTTCCTCACCTTAAAGACAACAGGAGGTAAATAAGTTAGTCTATTGATTTGACCAAATCTCTCAAATGGATGAAGGAAGGAGTGTTTGATGGTCTATGTTATTACTTTAGAACACGAACGATTGGGCTCGTTTATTATATTCCACGCATACGCATTAAGGTCAAAGGAATATAATCTGGACAGCATACCGTCTCAGATCCAGAAACGTAAAGATTGCAATTTTATAACAAAACATTCATTTAGCTCTTTCTCCAGTTATCTACTTATTTTCTCTGAAGGTTTCCGTTTTCCATCTATTTTACATTCTTGAATCAACCAATTCAACCTTAAAACCAGAAAAACTGTATACGACCCTTCCTTCAACAGCACCATATATAACTCCTTAAAAGAAAGGAAAAAAGGCTTATATTCTAACCTAGGGCATTTTTGTACTTTCAAATATTTATCAAATAAATTTAACACATATAATGGACTAGAAATTGTGTAGCCGACTTCAATCTTTTCTACCATACGTCCTGACCATAAAGCCGAAAATGGACCTAAAATTATGTAGGAAATCTGAATCCGTTTTACCATGCACCCAAGGAATAATACCCATAACGGACCAGAAATTATATAGCAAAGTTAAATCTTCTCTACCATGTGCCTCGGGTA
>NW_013666244.1:478540-493532 GCF_000517525.1 Limulus polyphemus
TATGGTAAAAGATCATGTATTGAGAATAAAAAAAAAAATATAGATTACCACAGTCAACTAATCTGAAAAGAAAATGATAAACGTAGCATGCTGTGATATAGAAAGGATGATAATATCACCATTTCTACACAACGTATTGACGGTGTAGAATCTCTTGTCTATTCACAATGTGTGGGGAATGAGCCATTGAGAAAAAGGGGAGCTCTCGGTAGTGTGTAACGCAATATTCAGATAATTTAAAACAATTTACGTAAGTAAGTAACATTACATGAAATGCCGGCGCTGAGATTAATGTTATGCATAAACTCTTTTCGTATTCCTGAATACAGGTAACTCAATCATTGCCTTGCATATATATACATTTCTCTTGTGTTTTCCTTCCCCTTTATTCATTTGACATAAGTCTCGCTTTCTGAGTTTTTTACCAGTTCACGTGTAATTAACTGTGTACATTGAAACACGTCCTTCATTCACCTCATGTTTCCTAAACGACACAAACCCATCAGTTAACGTGTAAGCCTTTGTAATCACGGGCAAATTTATATTATAAAAGCTGTGTTTGGTTAACAGTCGTCTCTTAAGTTAAGTTTAGATAACATATTATCATACATTTCCATTTTAAAGTAGAAACAGGACAATTTTTTTTTAGATATTTGGAGAACTATGGATTCTGTGACATAGCAACAAAGTAATTTAGACTAAACGCATATATTTTTTTAAGATTAGAGATTTTGTTTTTCATTTCTAACTTAAATTGCAATAATCGCCTAATTTTTTCTCTCGTGGAAAAACGCTATGAATGGTAATAATTAGTGCTCCCTAAACTTTCGTCAGAGGCTCACACTCCCCTAATGCAAATTGAAATGCAATTTGTTCCCCCAAACACACACACATATACACACTTTACAATACAGATCGTTGTTTTTCCACATTTCTTACACACACATATATATATATGTAGGAAATGACAACTGACACCTTGTGATAGCTTGGGGTGTCCTACCTCTCTTGGGTCATCTACCCATTCTTCGGATTTGGCTAAAGTCTAATTTAAATCAATTCCGAATTTAAAACAAACCTTTTACCTACTACCAAAAACTATACCTGATTTGTTTTTTTTTTTTGCTTTTTCATCCGAGTTACGTAATGTACAAATAATACAATTTCTTCAAAAACAATATATATATGTTTTCTATTATATATTTTTTTCATCAAAGCGACAGAGTTATTCGTTTCTTGAAACTAGATTCATTCATTAAAACCAACTGGCTCGTGTTGACGTTTCGATGTATCAAAGAATCTTCCGCGTATAAGCACAAACTCTTGCTCAGCCTTGTTCAAGCATTCGTTTTGGTCTGACATCCATAAAGACAAACTACCCGCTTTTCAGTAGTTGTTCATACGTTCGGCAGCTTTTGGTCGATTAGAAAAGAAAGATCATCAAGTATCACTCTCATAGATATAAATGTACTTCGAAATAATTTATAAAATAACGAGAAACCAAATATCGTGGCCTATATCAAAACCAGTAGTAAGTAAGATATACTCTAGTCTTTTTTTTAATGTTACTTCCATTAACAGTATTGGTTAGAATGCTTGAAATGTCCAATCTTATTATATTTAGTTTATTATTTTACTTTTATGATAGAAATTAGTAATCGGACCACGCGCAGCCAGTGGTTAACGTACCGAACTGTAGATCCGAGGCTCCGTGGTTCAAGCCGCAAAAAAAACAAACAAAAAAAAACATCGAGGTTCGCACCTTAGAGCTGTGGGTGCGTTATAGGAGTGGCGGTAAAATCCCGCTATTCGATTAAACTAGCCAAAGAGCGTGTGGTTGGTGGTGTTGACTAGTTGCCTTCCCTCTAATCTATCACTTCAAAATTATGGATGGCTAGCGCAGATAGCCTACTAGCAAGTTTGTGCGAGATGTAACAACAAATATACGTTGTTAACTTTGCACGTGGATTTAGAACAAGCCGAAATCTTCTAAGATTGCCGAACCTTGTGAGGTATTATTGGGTTTAAGCCGAAAACATCATTGACAGCGAAGGCATCCAATTAATAAAATATAGCATTCTAATCTATATAATTAAGAACATAATAACAATATATTTAATTACCTACACTCGTTGACAGGTTGATTTTTATTTTTGATCTAAGTAGGCAGTTTGCACTGATCGGAAGTTAATATTAATAACTACCTAAAGATTTGATAGTAAAGTCAGTTTGACTTTAGTTAGTTGATTACTGATATCGAAAAGCATAACTTTTTAACACTTGAAGTGGCATTCATATTACGTCTTTATCAATATTTTTTTACATTTGTGTCTTCGAGAAATTTAGCAGAAATTCAACAACTTTTTTAAAAAGAACCAAAACGATTTTCTGATTTGAGAGTGTACCTGTATCTATAAACAGTAAACGCAATTTATTTAAATATTTTTAACATTATAAACTAATTCAAGAAAGAAGTTGATTTTATTTCATAAAATCAAACATAGCACGAAAACCATACTGAGACATTGGTAATAAAATGTTAAGTTTCTTTCTTGGGTAAATGGGGGTTTCTTTGACAACCATATTTTTTATTATACTCTAACCATCACATCGCTCATAAAAACAAAAAGCAAAAATAACTTTTTATCTGCTACATATTTTCTTCCAATTCCTTGGATTATCAATCCTTAACGTCTCTATTTTGGTTTTTCATTCTCTTATCTTCTATCAAGTATTAATCCGAATAGAATTACTTGGTCATTTCAAATCATACTAAGAGGTAAAGAACAATACTTTTAGCGTTATTCTAGTGTATAATATAAAGGTAATTTAATACTATGCTGAGGCCGGTAAAAATTTTTTGCTTGTTTAAAGCAAAGCCATGGTGGGCTATCTACTGTGTCCATCGCGGAAAATCAAGCCTCGGATTTTAGCCTTGTATGTCCATAGACTTGCCGCTGTCCCATCAGAGGACACCAGTAAAAAGAGCTTGATCGTTATTTGATATGGCCACAATGTTTGCATATTGTTCTACATTGATGTTATTGTCTACATTGCGTGGAGTCGTTATTGAGTAAATGCCAGAGTTGTAACAGAGAAGGTAGCGAATGATCATACTAAAATGTACGAGTTGTTATTCTGGTCTCGATAAGTTGTTTTGAGCATTTGTTCGTCAAAACACACACACACACATACCTGTTTTGTATAAGAGGATGTGCTTTTGGTATAACCTTTTTCAAAACAAATGTTCAAATGATTTTTCTGTACTTAGTGTAGAGTCATGTCTCGTAATTTGCCAGAAGTTATAGGACGTCAAATTGTTCAACTGTTCAGAAATGATATGACGGAAACGGACATTGCCAGAACAGTTAGGTACCCCCAGTGTGCTGTATCCAGAATCCTGAAACGTCATCGGACTACAGGAAAACATTATTTCAGGAAAGTATACTGGTAGACGCCAAAAAACTACTACCATAGATGGCCGTGTTTTGATCAGGTTAACAAGTCAAGGTCGAAAAAAGTCTTGCAACACTTTGTGACAAGAATGGCATGAACACATTCATTTCAGGGTATCCAGAAGAATAGTGAATATATGAGTGATTAACCACGGTTATTTTCAAGAAGGGCTATCTGCAAAACCAATATTTACCAGAATTCACCACCGTCACCGTAGTTTTTGGGTAAGACAGTATGCTAACTTACAGTTAGGATACTGGCAACATGTCATCTTTTCAGATGCATCCTTTGCCTGAAGAACAGATGAGAGAAGACTGTCTTTCCCACAGGGAACACACAGGAGGTGGTACAGTACGTGTTTGGGCAGCTATTCATCATGATGGAAAAATGCTCTTCATATCCACCAGGGAATCTTCAATGGTACCTTCTATAGGCATCGCATGGAGACGATATTTCTGCCATGTGCTAGGGCAAGGTTTGGCAATAACTTTGTGTTCCAGGATGACAATGCCACTTCCCACAGTGTGCGTATTATACAGGATTATCTCGACCAGGAGAACGTCACAAGATTGTTATGGCCAGCAAAATCTTCATATTGTAATTCCATTGAAAACTGTTATGCAGAACTGAGCCGGAAAATTGCTAACCACGTTCCTAAACCAGCTACTTTGTCTGAGTTGCAGCGTCTTCTAGTGACAAGTTGGGATGAAATCATGGTGGATTACATCAATAACCTCATTGACAGCATGCCTCGTCGCCTTGCGGAGGTTATAAGAGTATGAGAAGAACCAACCAATTACTGAATGTTTAATATGAACTGATATAAGGTTACAAACGCTATTTATAATAATTTGATGTTATATGTCGTCATTATATATGTTTTGGTAAAGTTTTGTTGTAATAGGTGAAATGCTGAATTACATATTTTTCTACAGGTGTCTGAAAGAATTGTTTGCTGTTCTAATAGATCGTTTATGATGTCCATAGAACCTGTCTCATTATACAAATTATGTATGTAGATGTTTAATATAACATACATTTCTCAGTTTGACAGCGCTAAGTGTATTTGTATTCCATCTTAATAATAATGATCTCATTTGTTACAAAATATGCAAAACATTTTGGCCAAGACTGTACGTTTAAACTGTTTTGGAAAACAGTAGAAAGTTTAATTTATGTTATTTCAAAAAACAGTGACAGAGGTACTTAACTATTATATTTCACGAATAAGTGAAAGGAATGCTTAATCTTATTCTAGAAATAAGTGAGAAGGGTACTGAATGTTATTCTGATGGCAACAGAAATGTTGTTTATCATTATTTTTATAAATCAACGAAAGGAATACCGAATGTTATTCAAATGGTAGTAGAAATGTTATTTATTATTATTTTCAAAAATCGGTGAATGTAGAATTGATGTAGAATTCTGATAGCAGTAGAAATGTTATTTATCATTATTTTTAGGAATCAACGAATGGAGAACTGAATGTTATTTATCATGTTTTTTAGGAATCAACGAATGGAGAGAACTGAATGTTATTGTAATGGCAGTAAAAAAGTTATTTATCATTATTTTTAGGAATCAACGAATGGAGAACTGAATGTTATTATAATGGCAGTAGAAATATTATTTATCATTATTTTCAGGAATCAGCGATAGGGGGCATTCAATGTCATTCTAATGGCAGTAGAATGACTAATATTATTCATAGGTCAACCGATAGATCATTTACAAGTTTTGTAAAATAGTTGAAGAGAGAGTCAAAGCAATATTCATTATGGTAATTGACCCTTTTTATTCTCTTTAAAACAATGTTTGTAAACAGAGAAAAGAGCATACACAAATATTTATAAAAGGGATTTAACACTATTCTGAGGAAAGGCCTTTTATCATTATCTTTGGTAGCATAGCAAATACAACATTTAACATTTCTCTGAAGAACTGTTCTTATGAAAGAGCAATTTAATGTCCATTTTCAAGATGGAAGAATTCTTATTATTTATGAGAAGCAGTGGAAAGGACGTTCATATTATTCCAGAAAAATACTTCCTTAATACACAACATACTAGGGAGTATGTTATCTTCTAAGGGAGTGTGTTACGTATTAAAGTTGTATGCCACATCTTGAGGTACTATGCCACGTATTTAGGGAATATGTTACGTATTAAAGTAGTATGCCACATCTTGAGGTACTGTGCCACGTATTGAGATCAATACGTGGCACAGTACCTTAATATGTGGCATACAACTTTAATACGTAACACACTCCCTTAGAAGATAACATACTCCCTCAATACGTGGCACAGTACCTTAAGATGTGACATACTACTTGAATACGTAACATACTCCATCAGTACGTGTCATAATACTTTAAAATGTGACATACTCAAGTTTATAAGTATTATTAAACAATATTAACTCTCACATGCTAATTACCTTCGATATCTAATAAACCAACAGATATTAAATTTTCAGATATCAAAGAAGACACTTCATATACTAAATACTTACTAGAAGTAAGCTCTGTCTTCCTATTTTACGTTATTGAGAATAATAAAATATGTTCCTCTGTGTTTTATTAGCCTCGTCAATCAATACTTAATTTGTGTTAGTATTCGATTTCAATACAATACTGTACTTCAATATTCATAGTTCAAACACGTTTTGTTTTTTAACGCAAACCTGTATAACTTACATACTGTCACATTAGTGTTTCATATATTATCATTTCTAAACATAATTTAAGTACTCATTCTTTATTGTATAGTTCGTTTCGCACGCAACTATAAAAACGCCATTTAATCTATTTTGACGAAACTGTTTTTTTAAAAAAAGAAATATATATATGAATACGATTTAAAATCTTGTTATAAAGTAATTTAAAGAAATAGATTATATTTGTTTGTTTTAAGGCTGAACATACTCCAGTAGTTATCATGTTGGAATATGGACCTACGAGTCAACGTTCGAGTAAAAAAACAAAGTATAATCGCGCTCCTCATGTTGGAGCCACGGGTGCGTGATAAGGACGATGGTCAAACTCTGCTATTCTGTCAGAAGAGAAAAGCCCAAAAGCTGGCAGCGGACTCTGTTGACTCGCTGCTTTCCCTCTAGTATATCGGTTTAAAATTAGGGGTGGCTAGAGCAGACAATTATTGAGTAGGTTTGAGCGAATATCCGAAAACAAACAACATTCATAGCTCTTTGAACTTCGCACCCTATACATATGTATGTGCAACGTATATAACCACTATATCAAACATATCAATACAGCTAGGATTTATTAGATGTTTATATATTTCTCTGAGAATCAACACTGCATTCAAGTGAATATTAATAAGTTCAAACATAATAAAATTAACAAAGTAGAACTCCTAAAAATTTGTCTTGAACTTTTTGTTCCGCTAAGGAGGTTTTGAATAACGAAAGAAAGTTTGTTTGTAATTAAGCACAAAGCTACACAATGGGCTATCTGTGCTCTGCCCACCACGGGTATCGAAACCCGGATTCTAGCGTTGTAAGTCCGCAGACATACCGCTGTGCTACTAGGGGGCCACGAAAGAAAGAAAAGATACTAACAACAATTGATCTAGTGAAGTGGTGGGGGGGCCAACAAAGTTAACTCTTAAGGAGGGACATCCTCTGTAATTTGAAATCTACGCAAGATCAGCATAATATGTGACAGTTAGGAAAGCCGCACTCTGTATTAGTCAGCAAGTCACAGGTGTGCCTGAACACTACTTTGTAGACAAACATATGTAAATTTGAGAAGTGACAGAATGCTTTAGTACGTTAGGTGCCACCTTGCGTTGGTAGTGAGAACTTAACAATGTCGTTCACCTAATCAGCCATTTAAACCTTCTTTGTCATAAACGGATCGGTTCTTTAATGTCCATTTTCTTATCACCTTATTCTTAAAATCCGCATGCGATTCTTATTTGTGGTTATTAACGATTCTATGTGGCAATATTTCATTTTAGTTCCGAAGTTAAGTTGTATAGCTAACGTCACCGTTTAAAGTTTTATCAAAACAAACTCGTTATCCAAAGTTTCTGCCGAAGAATCAACTAAAATAAAGATATTTTCAGTTTTGAATGGATCAAAACACAATTTTTGAGTTGTGTAATGAGCTTTATTACGTCCAAAATATGGCTGGATAGGATCAAAACTTTCAAGTTTGTGATTAGCTTAAAATGCTTCGGACTGACCATCAGATTACAGTATGCGAAATATTTCAACTCAACGCTAGATTAAAATTTACAGTTTGTGAAATAGGAGATTAAATATTTTATGCTTGAACCATTACACTAAGATTACTCGGTCTAATGCTCCAACGGAGATAAAAATTATCATTATTTTTATGAGGTTTTTGATAATGACGTAGCCAATTACAAAGTCATTTAACCTGTGAAACAAGAGATTAATTTTCAGGTTATAAATTGGCACATCAAAAATATTTTTAGCTTGTAGAGTGACAGCTAGATTGTGGTTTAAAGCAGTGAATTAAAATTAACAAAGGCATTTTATGTCGATGAATTCACAGAGCGGCGGGTGTAGCCCAGTGGTTAGTCGAGGGTCAACGGTTCGCGTCCTCTAATTTCAAAAACGCGCTCTGGTCTATAAGGTCGTGAGTGCAGTATAAAAGTGACAGATAAATCCCACTGTTCTGTCAGATAGCAGTAGTCCAAGAGTTGGCAGTGGGTGCTGCTGATCATATGCCTTTCCTCTAGTCTGTCAGCTCAAAATTAAGGACGACTGTGCTCAGAAAACCCTTGTGTAACTTTGCACGAAAATATTTAAACAAACAATGGAAATAATTAAAAGATTAAACGTGCTTTTAGTTTGTGTATTAAAATAACGTAAATAATTCTATAAATTATCGGATTTAAACATTTTTATTTTATGTTACAAATTAATATACTAGTATTGTTTTTAGGTTGTGGACTATTTTTTTCTGTAATGTGAATTGGTGTACATAACTATTTTAAAGTAGTTATTTGGCAACTATAAACATTTATGTATATATTAAAGAATTAAAGTTATCTTTTAGATTTTAGGTAAAATCATTTCGTAATTTTACGGAATTAATTTAAGATTAAAATTATTTACGGATTAAGAGATTTAACTTATTTAAAACAGATTAAAAATGTTTTCATGTTATGAGGCCGGCATGGCCAGGTGGCTAGGGCGCTCGACTTCCAATCTGCGGGTCGCAGGTTCGGATCCCCGTCACACCAAACATGCTCGCTCTTTCAGCCGTGGGGGGCGTTATAATGTGACGGTCAATCCCACTATTCGTTTGTAAAAGAGTAGCCCAAGAGTTGGCGGTGGGTGGTGATGACTAGCTGCCTTCCCTCTAGTCTTACACTGCTGAATTAGGGACGGCTAGCGCAGATAGCTCTCGTGTAGCTTTACGCGAAATTCATAACAAACAAACAACAATCATGTTATGAAATCACTGATGACAAGTAAATAAAGAGTAAAGTCTCGGATTTGGAGTTCAAAAGTGTTCAAAGGTTTCAGACTGATAATTTAAAAGTATGGGTATGTGAATTGACACCTTTATGTGATACCAAAATACTGAATTGATAGATTTAAAGTGTTTTATATTTTAGGTTGTCAGATTTAGTGTGATATAAACTGGTAAACGTCCAGTTTAGTTATTTATAAACACAAAACTATACACAATCGACTGTATCTACTGACCATAAGGATCGAGCCCCTTATTCTGAGCCTCTGTATTTTATACTAGGTTTCAAAAAGTTTTGGTTTTGGTTTGTTTTTGTTGTTGTTTTTTGACAGAAAATTTCTTTAAAGGCTGTGAGTTGAACATTTGTAAATTGGTCTATGGTTAGTAAACTCCTCAAGCAATGTTTAGTTAATTAAAATCATATAAAGAACATACACACTCCACTGTTGGTCAATGCTTTTCAAGCCAATCTCTTGTAAAATTAGGAGGGAAGGAAAGAGTCACCTTAATAATATTTCAAATTGTTCGATATAATAAAATGGTCCCTGTTTCCAATTGTCGCCTTCTATTGAAAATATGGAGAAAACAAAAGTCTTGCGACAGAGTTCAGCAGCACCACACTCCTGTTACGAAGTTAAATGACAAGACTATACATGACCTAGACTGCTCGCTACTTTGTTACAAACAGAAGCCTTTGATTCAAGTAGACACTGCTTTTCTTTAGTATCAATGATAGAAAAGATTGAGATTGTCTTGTCTTCCAGAAGCAGTTCCCAAGAGTCACTCTTGTTAAAAGTCGCCGAGAAGTACATTCGGGGAAACTTTCCTCAACATAAATTGATTATTAGAATCAATACGACCCAAGTATCGAAAAATTCAGTGGTTTTGAATGCACGGAGATTTTAGTTTAAATTTCGAAAAATCAATCTACCGAAACATATATACTTTCATCTAAAAATAATATACATATGATAATATCTATACACACTCGTCTACCATCCTTACAAGTTAAGAAAAAATGAAGAAAAATGAAGATGAAAGCAAAAATGACTGAGAAAATTCCCTTCTAAGTTATTATTTGTAAATGCAGAACTGGTAGAAATGAATATTCATAAACACACAGATAAATTTACATTTGTTAAAGTATAGATTGAATAATCTCAGACACACAGATAAATTTACATTTGTTAAAGTATAGATTGAATAATCTCAGACACACAGATAAATTTACATTTGTTAAAGTATAGATTGAATAATCTCAGACACACAGATAAATTTACATTTGTTAAAGTATAGATTGAATAATCTCAGACACACAGATAAATTTACATTTGTTAAATTATAGATTGAATAATCTCAGACACAGATAAATTTACATTTGTTAAATTATAAATTGAATAATCTCAGACACACAGATAAATTTACATTTGTTAAAGTATAGATTGAATCATCTCAGACACAGATAAATTTACGTTTTTTTAAACTGTAGGCTACACAGGTTTAAGGTTGTTCAATTGTAGACTAGAGACAGATTCAGACAGAGTTACATTTGTTAAACGATAGATTGAAGAGATACTTTGTTTGTTTGTTTGTAGTTAAGCACAAAGCTACACAATGGGCTATCTGTGCTCTGCCCACCACGGGTATCGAAACCTGGATTCTAGCGTTGTAAATCCATAGACATACCGCTGTGCCACTGAGGGAGGCAATTGGAGAGATACAGACATACAGATAGATTTATATTTGTTAAACTGTAGACTGGAGAGACATGCAGGTAGCTTTACGGTTGTTAAATTGTGGATTAAAGAGACACAGACACAAAAGTAGGTTTACGTGTGTTAGAGTGTAGATCGAAAGAATACAAACACAAAATTAGGTTTACGCATGCTAAAGTGTAGATCGGAAGGACACAAACATAAACGTAGATTTACGTGTGTTAGCATGTAGATCAGAAAGACATACATAAAAGTAGGTTTATGTGTTTTAGAGTGTAGATCGGAAGGGCACAAACACAAAAGTAGGTTTACGTGTGTTAAAGTGTAGGTCGGTAAGATACCTACATAAAAATAGGTTTACGTGTATTAGAGTGTATATCAGAAGGACACATACATAAATGTAGACCTACGTGCGTTAAAATGTAGGTCGGAAGGATACAGACGCAAAAGTGGGTTTACGTTGGTTTAGTGAGAAATAAACACCCAGATTTACATTTATTAAACTGTAGATTAGAGAGACACAGGCTTGCGTTTGTTAAACAGTAGATCTGGGAGATAGATATATAGATAGGTTTAGGTTTGCTAAACGGTAGATTGGACGGACACAGATCCACAAATAAACATGCGTTCGATGAAAAAAGTATATCAGTCTGACGAATTCACACAGGTAAGCGTATGTTTAATAAACGGCAGATAAAAAGAGAGGCATCTAAATAGAAATAAAAGGTTCGCCATATATACCTGAAGGATGTTTAAACCATTTTTCTTTGTTTGGTGTTAAGTAAGGCTACACAATGGGCTATCTGTGCTCTGCCCACCACGAGTATCAAAAACCGATTTTTAACGTTATAAATCTTCAGACTTACCGCTGAACCACAGGCGGGAAGCAAGTTTAAAACATGATTTTTGAGTGTTTTATGTTTCAACTTAATTCACTTGAAATGAGCAATGAAAAGGAAACTCTTGCTTGGGTGGAGGGATTATTAAAACGTGTAAAATAGTAGTTAGAAGTCGTTTCATCTATTAAATATGTTGCAATTTCTTATAAACATTTATCGTAATTCTCGCGACGGCTTTATTATTTTTTAAGTCTGTTTTTTATATATTCAGAACCAGAAGAAGACTAATACTCTTTCAAATTGGTATTACTCAAATTATTTTTATCTGTTCAGGAATAGGTAGCCATGATCTTTGATGTGTTTTTTGTTTTTTTCCAAACAAACCTGCTAATCGTCTCAGATTGATGGTTGTCTTATTACTCTACAATTCACAGACTTATTCAGTGAATCCTCTCAACTCAAACAGATCATGGAAAAATATTCATATAATTCTGAGCTTGAATCGAGAAAATTTGTTAGGGCTCCTTTTCCTTTACTCTAGGTTTATAATTTTATTTTTTTTTCTGTGTATGTGTAATTGCTACTATTTAGTTATTGCTTCACCTTGAAATATACAGAAATATAGCTTGGATTGTTAAAACTCATCAGATGGTTTGTATTGAAATAGACGCAGGGTTTATTTCGAAAATCACAGTGGTTCATTTTCACATCATCAGGATGACCTAAAAATAATTATACATATATATGTATATAGGTTGTTGTCATGGCTAGTAGCCTGTGTAATCACCTAGTTGTGTTAATTAATTAAACTATATCCTACGTTTCAGCTATAATTCTGCTGCCATTTTTAGGAAAGTACTGAGATGGAGTGTTTATGATGCTAGGGACCGAAATTCGATCCTGTGTCCTCTTGTTATAAAAGCTGGTGGGATATCCGCTGATCTCGACATCCGATCACGATGTTAGGAAAACAGTAAGATCAAAAAATTAATTTAACATAAAGATACAAAACCCAATAACCCGAGCTCTTTCGAAAGGTGGACCAATCTTCATCAAGGACAAGCTATCACATAACCGATATTTTTGATAGTATTTCACAGTTTGCGATGTTGTTATTCAATGAAGAATTTAAATTTTGAATACAGATGATAAATAAATTTTATTATTGTAATTAGAAAAAAAGTACAAAAATATTTTCCTGAAAAATGGATATAATTTAACCTTGATTACTAAGGTGGTTAACAAATGTTTAAGTGAAGTTAACACCCCTCTAAAAGTGAGCTTTGATGTGCCCCCAAAAAAGTTGCATGTGTTAGTTTTGTGTATATATTGGCAAAAGTAGTTTTGAATTAAGGTAAAAGATTAAGAATATCATAAGTTTAAATTTTTCACAAATTTTCATTCGAGTAATTTGTTTGTTTGTTAAGCACAAAGTTGAATAATGAACTATCTATGCTCTGCCCACCACGAGTATCGGAATCCGGCTTCTAGCGTTGTAAGTCCGCAGATCATTCGAGTAGTCTTTAAGTCAACACTTAGGATAGAATTGTTTTTTAATTCAAGGATAGGTTTGTAGATTGCAACGTTCTTAGGTTGTTTATTGTTTTGTGTGTTCTCGCTGTAGACGAGATTATATTGGTTCAACTATAGGGGCGAACTAGACATTGGTTTTATTAGTGGTCATATTTTCGTTGCTAACCAGTAGCACTTCGTATTCTTTAACACCCCTAGAAGTTTTGTCCTCATAAAAATAATTTCTAGACTCGTATTACAAAAAATATATTATTATTTTTTAAATACGGTATATTGAATTGATTTGCTGATATCAAGGATAAATTTCTCTACAACAACAACAAAAAATAATGCAGCTTCTCATAGTAAATTTAATATATTTATGTCACTAAAAACTTCCACTCATCGTTGACTTCGAGCCTATTTTAGATATATATATATATATATATTTAACTGTTATGATTAATCTGTCAGTATAATAAAAAATATGTCGTTGCTATCAGCTCGCCTTCCGTTTTTGTTGATATGTTTATGAGATGGCGGAAATTTAATCCTGAGAATGAGCTTCGCTGTTCCTTCGTTCAAAATGAACTGTTGTTTAGCAACATCCGTCTGTACTATCCTCTGCTTTATACTATTCGATCCTTTCCAGTTTAGATATTGGCTGAAATTAGCAATTTGGCGGATCTTCTTCATTTAAAGTCTAGGCAGTCGTAGCCTTCTGATAATCACTATTTTCTTCTTGTAATCTATAAGATAGTAACTCGAATTATACTAGGTTGATACTCTTTCACCTATTATTATATGCTGTTTTTTGAAAGACGCTTCTCTTCATTTCTGTATTGTCTCCTCCAGTATAACTTATTTTCTATCACAATTTTGACAACAAGGTAGAAGCATTTTATACTTTTTTATTTTATAATCAAATCAGTATTCTTAAGACTAGCCTTTGGAATAGATTTAATTACACTATGCCGTACAGCACAGATAATTATGGTACAATACCAACGTGAGTGTGACTGGAGTTTACTAATCAGTTAGTGGAGTTAGCACGTCTTTGCTAGGGATATGCACAACTACTAATAAGTAAACAGACACCAGTTTAAAAAGGAATGCCGTTTTATTAAATAAACATGAAACAGTGAGGTACAGGATGACCATTAGTATTCAATGAATCTTCCCTTTGCCATTAAACTTTGCTATGTGACTAGTGTTCGTTTTGGTTTCAGAATTTCGCGCTAAGATACACAAAAACTAGCTACGCTTGTTCGTTCCTTATTTTGAACAGATGAATTAGAGGGAAGACAGTAAGCCACCAGCAACCATCGCCAATTTGTGGTTATTTTGTAGGATCAAATAGTGACCGCCACTCTTATTGCCCAGCAAAAGTTTGTAAGTGCGAAACACCGGTTTTTTGTGGCAACGGGACTCGAACCATGAGATTTCGGATTCCCCATCCGAGAACACTAACCAATATTCCACGCCCAGCCTGTGATATTAACAAACAAAGCATTTAAACGTTTCTTTCTTTCTTTTATTTATTTTCTTAGAGGTCGTTTAAACAAATTCTATTATATCGATTTTAAAATAGCGGACAGCTTAAATTTAGCTTTAAAATTCTTTATTTAAAAGTGAAATACAATAAATAGATAACTCTAATTTTCAGTACAAACTTAGATGAAAATCGAGTCAAACGGTTTTTCCATTATTATTATTATAGCGTGTGATTAAAAACAGCATTGTCTTTGACAAAACGCAAAATCTCAGCATTTGTGTCATATCATAAAGGATACCACACCACAGATCTTAGGTTCTGATCCAAGCTCATCGAAGGCAATGTATTGTTTGTTCGATAGAATGTTATCTCGTTTCTCTCTAAAGTTAGTCAAATTATGTGACTTATAAAACACGGTAATTTGTTTGTTTTGTTTGTTTTTTGAATTTCGCGCAAAGCTACACGAGGGCTATCTGCGCTAGCCGTCCCTAATTAGCAGTGTAAG
>NW_013666244.1:494532-496945 GCF_000517525.1 Limulus polyphemus
CCAACACGGTAATTTCGCATAACAAAGCCAAATTTGACTCTAACAGTTACGTTAAAATTCAACTTTATAACTTCGAAAACGAGAAGGTAACTTTGTTAATCCATCCCACCTAGAACAATAGGGATAAACGTTATGTAGTAAATTGTTGCGATGCTTAACTCGTTTTGTCAAGTTATTTCCGTACTATAGTCGTTGTTTGAAGTTTAATTGTACAGAACGGCAAACACACAAACGTGAAGAAACTATGTACGATATGGCTACAACAATCTCATCCTTAAGTAACGCAGTCCTTGTTTACAATAAAAAAATTAAAAAAATGGATTAATAGCATTTTAATTACTCTTTTTATATTATAAGACATAGGCAGCAATCTCTTTCAATCATTCCCTGGAAATCTTCACGCCGGATGAACTACAACACCTAAGATCTTAATTAAGATACTTTTTATGTTAGTGAAGCGTGACACACGAACTAATACGGTGTTATTTGAAGCTGATGATGTATACAATCGAAGATGGTAAAGAATGGGTAGTTTAAAACAGCAAGTGCGAAGAAACATCAATATAACACTGAAATAAACATTTCTTTTTCAAACGGTTTAGCATACGAGTTTCCACAAGCGAAAAGTTACAATAATAGTTCAATATTGTAGTCATAAAACAAAAGAAGTACACTAAAATTATCATGTTGCTTTTTTTCTTCCACTACCACCTTATTTCTGAAATTTGTGTTGTTTTTATCAAATGTGTTTGTTTCGGAATTTTCGTGAAAAGTTACACGAGGGCTATCTATACGTAAAGGTTCCTAATTTTGAATTGACAGACGACTAATATGGCAACCAGAAAGCAGCACTCACACCCAACTCGTGATACACTCTTGTTTGACTGCACAGTTAGATTTGACCATCATTTTTATAGAACATCCAAGTGTAGAACGCGTTTTTTTGCGGCAATGAGTCGCGAACCATTAACTCTCGCTTGGCACTAGGCTAAAGCAGGCCCGTTCTACTGAGAGTGGTAAGCAGTGTGCATTTCTCTCCTGGAACTTATCCATGCTAAACACTTGATCAAGTAAAATACTTAACATTCTAAAATATTTGCTCACATTTTATCATGGTTCTTCGGTTGTAAGAAATACAAATTATTTGGGCAAAGAAATGAAATAAATGATGAGATGTTATTACACATTACTGTTTATTTTTAATTATGATCACCCAAAGCTCGTATTTTTATAACCGAACGCGGCCTATACGTTGGCGTGCCAGAATGTGAAGATCGTGTCCCGTTATCACCAGAAAAAGAAAAAAAAACATCGCACCTCCCTTTGGAACTGTGATAGCTTTATAAGGGTGAGGGCTGAATCCTACTATTCAGTCAGGCAAGAGTAGCCTAAGAGTTGGCGGTGGGTGGTGTTCACTAGCTACAATCTCTTTAGTCTATCACTTTAAAATTAGGGACGGCGAAAGCAGATAGCTCTCGAGTAGCTTTGTGCGAAATCCATCAAAAAAAAAACTATAATAATTAAATCAAATTGTAAGTAAAATATTTTGATAGAAGCAGGGACTATTTTTGATTTGAGTTGTGTGTATGTCAGCCGGATTCTCTAAACTGCCAATATTAAATGCAGCCTTCAATCCTACAAAAGGCGTCTTTAGATGATGCGCATAATCGATCTGATTTTTTTCCTCAAAGGAAAAAAATCTATCGAAGACCAAAGAAAATCACGTTCAGTTCATTAGTGTATTCCGTTTTGATGGTTTTTTTCAAGATCCCTTCAGCACAAAAGATTATATTGAGGATTCAACTGTCATAAAGATAAATGAACGTGACAGAGATGGTTCTATTGTTTGGCTGTTTTTACACGAAATATTTGTAAGTACAAGATGTACAGAGCTCTTATAAATCTTGATGTTGTGAATAATAAAAAACAAAAGAAAGTACAATTCACGAATTAGAAGCATCACTCCCCCTATTTTAGTTTATCTTTTCAAATCTAAAGGAATATTATACAGAAGTTGAGCATGTTATATTAAACCGATCTGTGTCTCATCACGCCACGTTAAAATTCATGTCGCCACATCTGGTCATGCTCTATCTCAGTGGTTCTCAACGTAGGCCATATGGCCTCCCCAGGGGGGCTACACACGTGAATGGCGGAAAATTAGGGGGCCACCGAAACTTCACTGCCCGAATAAAATATTTAACATTTTAAATTGAATCAATTCTCCCTTCTCCCCGTATCCCCCACAGCTCAGAAATCAAGTTACCAGACGCGACTCGAGTAATAATCAAAATATTTGTCTGGTACCTGTGAATGTTTTTGACTGATTCTCAAAAGTACCAAAACTATAGTTGTGCGGCGCGCCACTCCATGATTAACAGAATATTTTTTACTTGTATAAGTAAACAGTATG
>NW_013666244.1:497583-501037 GCF_000517525.1 Limulus polyphemus
GAGAGTGTTACCTTGGGTTAGACTCCACAAGCGTCTTCAGAGCATCAATATCAATTCCAGCACGTCGGTTCCTGCCATCACAGTTTTTAAGGCTAAAGTCACCTGAACGAAATATGCTGAGCCATCGTTTGACACTTACGAAACGGTCAAAACATTTTCCATAAACTTCTTTGATGTTCTTTATCGCTACAGAGGCGTTGTTTCTCTTCCTGTATTCAAACAGCATTACATACCGAATGTGTGTGTCTCGTCGTGTGTCATCACTATAAGGGACTAGACTCTAGAGTATACTAAACTTTACACACTACATAGGCTACACTAACGTGACGTTTAGGCGGTTCGTTTAACTATTATACGTGATGTACGTTTTTTGGGGAGTGGTTAATGAAAGTGTTCCAAAACGCGATATTAACTTCTTGACGACCTAATATTACAAAACGTTGTTCGTTTGTGTATTTTAATATTCTAGGTATATACACGAGTTCCTTGAATTTTAACCTTTTAAAACAAACAAATAAACTAACTTTGAGCCCTTCTTTCTAATGTTTGAATATGTTTAGTAAGACAAACCAAGCACACAGTTATCTATTTTCACGGTAAATAAATCGTGGACCTAGTATATGGAAGGGCAGGTGTAGTGATTCTTTGCAAGTGCAAGAATAGAGAGCGGGTACAGTGTGAAGTCAGAATAAAAATAAGCTCTTTATTTACTACAATAATTCCGAGAACAATGGCTGATCATTTGGTAGTATAACCACAGCGTTTTAATTAAAATTAACGTAAATAAAAATAAGCTTTTTGAATAAAAAATAATTGAAAGACAACTGTGTTCTCTCTAAACTTTCGGTTGTGTCAAAAACTTCTCACTCAATAGTTCATGTTTTTCTTCTAGTTAGAATGGTCCGAATTAACTTGTTGAGGTTTTAACGCCGATTACAGAATTTGAAACAATTCCGAAACGTCCATAATTAAAGAGTTTTTGTTTTACCGTGTTTCTAATGAATATTCCAAAACTTTGTTTTCCACTTGATGAATCAGTTGCAATTATAGAACTTATATTGCAGGCTTTTGAACTATAATCAATGTACAATGAACTGTACGTTTACTGTAATTTATAATTAACACGTTGGCTACCACATAATGAATTAAATATAAATTAAATGTTTAAAAGGTACCGAGGAGCAGTCACAGTATCCCAAACTCACATGCCACAAGAGAAATTTGGATTTGAAACATAATTGTCTGGGACCCACGGGCGTGTCACTCGGTCCATAAATAAGGGTCAGTTGTGACCCACACGTAGGGCACATGGCAACCAACGTGTTAATATATTCACATTTTTATGTTTATTTGTTTGTTGTTAAGCTCAAAGCCACACTGTGGGCTGTCTGTGCTGTGCCCTCTATGGGTATTGAAACCAGGTTTTTAGCGTTATAAGCCTTCAGACTTACCGCTGAGCCACTGGAGGTCCGACATGTTTAAATTATTACGTTCTCTCTAATGTATAACCTGTTTATCTAACCTCAGAAATAACACAACCTTTTGAAAGTTAACCTTCAAATTCTAAAGGTATTTATATGAATACCTGTGTTTATGCCCCAGGTGGCTCACTGGTAAGTCATTGGACTTATAACGCTAAAAATCGGGCTTCCATACCTGCGGTGGGCAAAGCACAGATAATCTATTGTGTAGCTTTGTACTTTATAACGAACAAACAAACCTATGTTTATAGATGGACAGTTTTTACTTGTTTGTAATCAAGCACAAAGCTACACAGTGGGCTATTTATGCTCTGCCCACCACGGGTGTCGAAACAAAGAAGTTAAAGTCCGCAGACCGCTGTGCCACTTGGGGGCAGTTTATATATATTTATTATATCGGTCCTCTTCAATCAAACTATATACGTGAGGTTTAAAGTGCCATTGCCAGCTTTTAATAACAAACTGAAGTGAGTTATCCTAGAACTTAGAATACGTCATTGATTAGGGATTTTACCGAGAAAATTTGTATTAAATTGTTAATTTAATTGCTATAGTTGTTAATTACACATGCCTGCGAATTTAAACTTCATAAAAGTTGTTTTGGTTTTAATAACGGATTTTCCATAATTCAGCTACGCAGATTTCGAAAATGATATTCATTTTTTCCTATCACGTAAGGATTTTTTTTACAAATCGAAAAGAAGAACTCTTACTTATCAAATTATTTCCTTTATCACAATAAACATTTATCATTATTATGTTTGTTAACAAAAATACAAATAAACTGAAGAAAAGGGAAGAACATTGATGTCAAACGAACATGCATTCTCATTCATCCGGATTTGTTTTGTGTGAAATCTACGTCTTTTAGTCTCAAAACTCTTTTACGTATTGCGTTATGACGTTTGTGAAAAATCTGCACGTGATGGAGAAAAATGGATATCATTTTCAGATTCAGCGTACAGGAATAACTGTAGAAAATGTAAAGATTTCAAGACAATAAAACCATCGCAGGACTGTGTTATTGTTGTTGAATTTTGAGCAATGATACTCGAGGACCATTTGCGGTAGCCGTCCCTAATTTTGAACTGATAGACTAGAAAAAAAGCAGTTAGTCAACATCAACTCGTGGGTTACTCTAATAGAATAGTAAGATTTGACCGTCACTTTTATAACGCACCCTCGAGTCCAAAGTGCGGAACGCGATGTTTTTTGAGGGGTGGTGGAAATAACGAACTCAAACCACTGAGCCTTGGATCCATAGTTTAGATGCTAATCACTGTTAATTATTATTCGTTCTTTTGGTCAAAGTAAAAATGTGAACACTTAAAAACATTTTGTAGCATAATTTGTTATAGGATAATCAAACAATGTTTGTACGGATTTCAGACTTTTTTGTTCTTAACCTGCACCAGTTCATTTATTTTTGAGATATAAAATATAGCACAAAAAAAAAAACAGTTCAGGAAAATCAAGCCACTTTACGACAATTATATTTGTATTTAGTTATATGTTAATGGCTTTATGCTGTGCGTGAACTTCAAACAAACTATTGAATCAATAATTATATTTTTAGTGGAACATGAACAACAACCATGGTTGTCAGGGACGTAGCCAAGTTTTTTTTACTTTGGGGCTGCTTTCCTTCCTGAAATTACAACAAAATGGGAGCACGTGCAACCGTAGGAAGCGCGGGATTCGGCTATATATTGTAAAAACTACAATGAAAATCCTACAAATGATTTGAATTTAACATGGAAAAATCATATTAGCCAAATTACAAATAAAGTATGGCAAGGAGTAAATTATGCTAGTAGACATCAGAGTAAAAATAACGGTAAATCACCATAAAAATCTATACACAGTATATATGTATTCCTCAATTCACTTACAGTTTTCACGCTTAAAATTATCTTTAATAAGTATTGTCAGTGAAAGCTCAAAAACGTTATTGAATTGTCAAATCACATTAT
>NW_013666245.1:0-7671 GCF_000517525.1 Limulus polyphemus
TATATATATATATATATATATAACCTAATTATTTTTCCATTAGTAGTCTTTGTTGTCATTATTAACTCATAGCGGAAAATGTCTGTGGCCATAGCTCCCAAACGTATTGGGGGTATTCCAACTATGAGACAAAATCCAAACGGAGATGTTAAGCTCGTCAGCAACTATGGAGAATCAGTTAAGGGTTAGAATTTGAGTGCTTGAATCCACAACTTCTCAACTCCTACTGCTTTTCACTGGCTGCAACCAGTTGTGGGAAGGCAGTTACCTTTAATATTTAAATATAACCTTAAAGTAGAAATTAATCACCCTATATTTCTACGATGTAAAACTCCCAACCTCCACCATTTTCGATATCATAAGATGTACAAAAAGGTAAATCGCCCAAAAAGTAAAAAAAAAAATATTCTTGTAGTAGAAATAGACCGCCCTATATTTCTACAATTTATAAGACTCCCAACCTCCACCCTTTTCTTTGATAAGTATTAGAAAGTAATGTTAAAAAGAACTAAAGACCTTTACCTTAATAGTTCTATAATGATTACTTAAACCCACAACCTTCCTCCCTTTTTGTTTAAAATTTGTTCAAGTATAAACCAGGCGAGCTGAGACAAGCTCAACTACTTGAAGTTGGTCTGAACAAATACCTAAATATTTTAAAGTTAGTTATTTATAAGCCAAGGATGACCTTGAGTAACAAACGGCATCTATGTTCTCCATAAGGTAGTTTCGGTATCGAGAGTTTGTTTTTTACTTTATTATATTTATTGTATAAGAGTATGAAATTTCTTTTATATGCCAGTCTTTATAACTGTTATTTTCCAATTTATTTGTGAATAATTGAATATTATTATAAAAGAATTACTATTTTTTACTAATTGTCAAAAAAATCTTTTTAATTGAGAAATAATAGTTCCTTTTAGTAGTATAAACGAAACAACAATATTAGGGGTAAATAGACCAATGATGGGAAAATCAAATTCCCTTCTTTTATCAAAAATAGTCAACTGCATTTTGCCTTCCACGAAATTGATGTCTTGGTAATATGCATGAATACCACTATTGTTGCTTTTTTCTGCTATAAATTCCTCTGGATATATTTCATTTGGTTTAAAACTCAAATTGTTGTTTGTTGGAGGTTACATCATCTATGTAACGAAAAGTATAGTTCTGTAAATTATAGTTTAGTATACCAGTTTCAAAAATGAATTTTCATAGTTGATCATGTTTGGATAGAAATTAGCACCCATTAGAAACACCCACTGTTTGGTTATATACTTGTTCATTAGAAGTATTGTAACTATTATAGATACAAAAATTAAGTATATTTTTACATCGATGCTTAGTGAATTTATATTTTGGAATAATTATTTCTGTATCTACGAATTTATCAAGTAGATCATTAAAAACCCTTATTAAATCTTTCAGATCTATTTCAGTATATAATGCAATAGAATTATAAGTAGCAACAGAAACGGTTGTTTTCAAAGAATTTAAGTTGGTTAAACATTCCAAAACTGGAATATTATTTTTAATGACCCAAAAACAGTGGTCCAAATCATTTGATAACAGTAACTTCATTTTTTCAAATAAAACACTTAGAATGTTATTTAGTACAATAGAAACAGATTTAGTAGCTGTGCTTAAAAAGTTTGTAATAAACCTGAACTTAACAGATGTTTTACGTAATTTCGGAATTGTATAATAAATAAAATCTATATTTATATTAAATTTTTAATTGCTTTCTTGAAATTGAGTAATAATTGTATTTTTATGTAAAGTGCTTTTGGTAAATATGTTTGTTGTACTAATTTCATTAATTAAAATTTGTGCATATATTTTTTAGATAGAAAAACAAAATTACAACCAGCTTTAACGATAGGGGGTATAATAAATTATTCTTGAATTTCTCTAATTGTATTTTTAAATATTTTGAAAGAAATGTTTATCATATATTTAGATAAGTTTAAAGCTTTTACCCGGTTTTTAATGGAATTAGTAAGAATTAGTTTCCATTCACAAAAGAAACACGTAAGATAATAAGATTTTTTTGCTGATTTTAATAATATAATCATCAATATTTTTTCCAAATCTTTTAAGGTTTCACTTTTCTTGTCTTTTTTTTAAATTCCAAACTTAGTTCTTTTTCTAAAGTAAATTTTACGTCGTTATCTTTTATAACCTCTAAATTACCTGTAACAATATGGTTATGAAAAAAGTCATATAGAATAGAAGAAGGAACCTAAACATATAAAAAAATCGAGAAATAAACAGTCTCACCAGTTCTAAATCAACAGTCCAGCCTACTTACATATAGTTTCCTATACTTTTACGTAGAAATACTATATGATGAAAAATATTGATTTTTGTCAGTAGGGCACCCCACTTGTTAAATATATTTATACGGTGGAGGGTCGAGTGCGGCCTAACGGTTAGTGTGCCGAAGTGCGTGTGTGTTTTGTTTTTCTTAAGTCTTAAGCTAAAATGTGCACTTTCTGAATGGACCTCAAGAAAGATGGCTTATTCGAACGGGCAATGGAGAAATATATACAACTGTTTTAGCTTAGAATTGTATGTAAACCATTGGTAGAATTGTGTAACCAATGTATTTATTAGATACCTTACTAAAACTTCTACTTAAGTACACAAATAGGTATTTATAGAACTGCTCTTGACTGAGCCTCAAAAGGCTCAGTCGGTAAATCTGAGGGCTTATAATGCTAAAAACCGGATTTCCATATCTGCCTAAGGCAGAATACAGATTGTATATATTTGCACTTAACAACAACAACAACAACAACAAAAGAACTTGATTTGCTGGCTTTTGTTTTTCTTTTCGACTCCAGCGACCGGACGATAGTCCCACACTGTATTGTTAATAAATGCCTTTGATGTTTTGAGGTACACTTGTGTTCCTAGTTTTCCTCTGTTGTACGCGTTTAATTTATTACTTTCTCTTAACAGTTCTGAACCTGCGTTTTGGGGGAAACATTCGGCTTTTCTGTTAAACATCAGAGTACCTAAATATTATATGTTCAAGCTTTTATTGATACGTATATTTTGATACGTCAAGCAATATTAAACACGTGTTCTCGATAGGTTTCCACTTTTTCAGACCTGAAATAGAAGATGCCCTGCGCCTATACCTCATTACGGTTGCAAAATTCCTAGGAATTTTGAAAGCGGTAAATTTCTATTGGGAATTTTCAGGAATTTTGGGAACATTCAAATATCAACTGTTTACTAGTGGTTAATAACAATGATTTACAAATCTTACCTGAGGTTGAAATTACCATATTATTTTGTAAAATATATTTTTGAAATAAATCAGCTTTTTTCTTATTTAATACAATATTTAAACAGTAGAAGAAATACAATACTGAAAAACACATGGTTGTGTTGATGCTTTAGTCACGACACGAAAAAATAGAAAACTATACAAATATCATTAACCATAATTACCCTGAAGTACAAAAAATGTAAAAATATAAATGAAAATTATTGTCTACACTGGATATTTAAATAATAAAATTTATAAAAAATGATTAGAACATTTGTATCTTCCAGCAAAAAACACTATATATATATATAGTATATATATACATACACTGGTACTTTACTGGGCTACAGCTTACATGCTTACATTAAGCTCTTATAACTTGTGAATCATACTTGTATCTCTAAAAAGTGTACTACATTTCTATGGACGACCACTGTAAAGAAATATAAAAGAACAGGACGGATAATTTAGTTAGTAAATTTGGCAGTTAACACATTGCACAGTATGCTTAATGTAATTAAGTATAATACTGACAAAACTACCGACTCCCGACATATATAATGTCGTTAACAGTACATTAATGAAAAAAAAACTCCTCATTATCACTACTTATACCACTAAAAATGTATACTATAATTACTATATGCATTTACATGATTCAAATGAAGATTTACTGCCCAAGTTACAAAATCATAAAAGATGTTGAATGATATTTTATGCATCAAACATAACAAAGGCAAACATGTTTTATTTTGGCATAATGTACGTTACTCCAGAGTAAAAAAAACATTTTTTGTCTTTACATGGAAATGTACAATATTTGTAATGCACATTTAACTGTACCAAATTACTCCATAGCTTCACAATCCTCAGCTGAACTATATTCATTTGATGAGCAGCTGTCTGATGAAATGCACTCAACTGTCATTTGACTCATTTCAGTGTGAGAATCCATGTTTTCATCTGCCGTGGATGCCAAAGATGTGGAAGTGTCTGATGCAGGTTCAAAGAGCTTAAACTTGCTCCTTATGGCGACTAGCTTGGCTACACTCTCATTTGTTAGTCTGTTCTGTTGCTTGGTATGTAAATTGCCAAATAAAGACCAGTTGCGTTCTGAGGCAGCTGAGGTAGGCGGCAGCTGAAGGATAGAAGTGGCAGTAGGGGAGAGTGCTTCTGTATGACAAAGGCCCTTCCACCATGTGGCTGGAGAAATGTGCTGGGCAGAGGACCACAAGGCATCGCCTTTCCAGAGTCCTTCCTTTGCTCTAAACTTTGCCAAACTAGCTAAGACCTTTCCTTCATCAGGACCAAGGTGGTTTGCTATCACCGTTATAAAAGTATATGTAGTACTAACTTGTTCATCGTTAAGATGTTCTCCTGTGTAGCAAGGGTGTAGCATGTTGGCTGCTGCATGGATTGGTTTCATGCAGAACTCTGAGCTCTTCTCGATTAAATTTGTTGCAGCCCTTTCCTCAGCTTGTTTCAGTTGTGACTCTGGAAGTGCTGCAGTTACTCTTTCTTTAACACAGAAGCTTTTAGAAGCTTTGGTACATCGAACAGAAGAGCATCATTGTTTTGAATTTCTGTAATTGCTGATGCCACAGGATCACGTATCTTGAGGTTGTTTACTATCTTTATCCAGCAGATCTTTTCGCATACTTTTATCAACACCCAGTGATTCCATAATTGCAAGTTCTGCAATGATTCTTTGCCATCAATGAAGCTCTTATACATACTTACAACAGCACCCCATCTTGTTGTGCTTGGCAGTTTAAGTGTTGTTCCCTTATTTCGGCTTTTCTGTTTTTCACAAAACGTTGCCCAAACCACTTGAAATCTCTTGGCATATTTTACCACTGTTGTTGCTTTCTTGAACAAGCTTTGCTTGATGTCAAGCTTCATGATATCTCCCGGAAGAAGACTCAGTCCATGTGCTGCACATCCAATAGGTGTTATATAAGGGTATGCCTCTTCGATCTGTGTCCAAGCAGCTTTCATATTGGAAGCATTGTCAGTGACAATGGCATACTCTTTGTTTTATCCAGCTTCCTCAATTACACTTCGCAATGTAATCGCTGGTATGACGTTCAGTTTTTGTTTCTGTGCTTTTCTAGAATACTAGTTGTGATGATGTAATTTATGATACTTTCCCCACGAATGTTTGACCATCCATAAGAAATAACGGCAACACAGTCAGCATTCTTGATAGTTTCACCAACGTTTTCCCGAACACGTGCATATTCTGCTTCCAACAACAAGTCTGCCTTCACAATCCACACTCCCTCTATAGCTGGCCAGTCACAAAACTGAATCACTAGAGTTTGTGATCATTCTCTTCTCCGTGTAATCATTGTAAGACAAAATTACACTCAAGTTGATGTTAGGTACAATACAATGAACCCATAAAACAACAGATAACACCATTTACTAACTCATATCATAACACTTAGAGCTGAATTATCACGTGGCTTTAATAAGTCTTCAACTAGAACTCTCGATCAATTTAAAAATTTATTAATATAGTAAAGATATATCCTATAGAAGAATGAGATACATGATATCTGCATAGCGCAATCCCTTCTACTTTTTTTACCACAAGTTAGGCCTCAAGCTTTAATATCAACATTAAAATGTGATCTGGCGAAACCACATCAAAATTACAGTCCTTCATTAGACTGGAAATTAAGGTCACATAATGACACAGGACACACACACAACATTTTAATGCACTGAATGGACTATTTGTATATAAAGTTCACAACCATAATAAAGACCTTATCCCATTCACACAAATAATTAGTTAAGTAGTTTGTATATGACATCAAAGAAAGTTCTTAAAAACAATAGATAAGGAAAATAAACTCAAAATAATGCAAATACATTTCACACAATTAGTGTCTTGTAAATAAAGTTATATTCCATTCTTTTTTAATGCTAGTTTCATTAATAGTATAGGTTAAACTGCTTAATATGCAATGTATTTATAATATTTATTTAATATACACTATATATATATATATACAATATTGGAAGTAATTATGGAAACAATAAATAAAATAGGTATTAAATGTAAAGAATATGCGATTGCTCCCCCCTCTGTTTCATGAAAGTAAGTGCATCAGAATACAACTACAGTAATAATCGTTTTCACCATGACTGACAATCATACTATTCCTAGCAGCAGCAGTGTTTAAATGTACTTATGGTTACAAGAACAGAAATGTCACATGAAAGTTTTTTTTCTGGTGAAAGTTTTCCAAGTAACAGTTTGAGAAGGCATTTCATGTTTCAGTCGGTTTGTTTGTTTTTGAATTTCGCCCAAAGCTACACGAGGGCTATCTCCGCTATTGGGCTACTCTTTCCGAACGAATAGCAGGATTGACCATCACATAATAACGCCGCCACGGCTGAAAGGACAAGCATGTTTGATGAGACGAGGATTCGAACCCGTGACCCTCAGATTGCGAGTCAAGCACCCTAACCACCTGGCCATGCCGGGCCGTTTCAGTAGGAGCTGTAATGGAAATTCTAAAGAGAGTACATAAAACTAGTGCTGTTGATAATATAAACGGTCGATATAGAAAGCCCAAACTCGTACAATGTGATATTAAGTATCCCAGTGTATGCTCTTTATGTGATAAACAACAATCCAGTAGAGATCTTGTAAGTACAGTTGTGAATGATACACATTAGTATGAAATGGCTTCAATTGATGTTAGCTGATACAACACACTGCTTAGTAGAGATAACCCATAATAAAATGTTGAAATGGGCATCACACATCAATTTCAAACAATGGGATTAGCTAAGCTGGGGGAGGTGCTCTTTTCATATGAATTTAACTTCAAATCATTTGAGAACAATTATTACTATTTTTTGATGGCACAGAAAAGAGTGATATAACAGTCAATGTATACAAAATTTGCAGAGAAACATGCTGGAGGATCAACACCTGTGTGGAATGAATCTTGGCCAATAGTATTGCAGATGTAAAGAAAGTTGTGTAAACCTAACAGCTGAGCAGTACAAGCAAATTATCATCCAGCAAGTCATTCCCAAAGGGGTTATTTTAAGGAATTTTCAGAGCTGCACTATTGGAATTAAGCACAAAGTTACACAATGGGCTATCTGTGCTCTGCCCACCACGAGTATCGAAACCCGGTTTCTAGCGTTGTAAGTCCGCAGACATACCGCTTTGCCACTGAGAGGCAAGCTGCACAAATCATAGATTAGTATGTGTACCACATTGTAATGTCTACCGGAGAATGCTGACCATTATTTTACGTATTTATTTTCTTTTTTTTTCGATTTGTTTTTTTGGGATTTAAAACTCAATTTTTAATTTTTGCAAATAATGAAAATGTTAGTATGATCGTATATATATATATATA
>NW_013666245.1:8617-70251 GCF_000517525.1 Limulus polyphemus
GTCCCTTCAAGCTTGTTGCCAGATATACTGCTTTCTGCTCCTCTGTCCATCCATTCATTTCTGCCAGTAGCTTCCTATGGAGCCTTCCCATCGAATTCTTGTGGCTTCCTTCATACTTGATCACCCCCTATTGCTGACATTCATATCTGGGTTGTGACTTCTAACAGGACTGAAGATGTCTGCATTAGGGTTTAGCTGCAGGGTCTGGAAGGGGCTTGCCATTGTCTGGAGCTGATTAACTCGATGGTTAATGTATCCTCCTTGTGTAAAAGACAATAAATCATCCTTTAATGTATCTAATTCGCTTTTAAATTTACTAATATTTTCCATTTGTACTTCTTGCCACTGTTGACTTTCCTGTAGTTGCTGCTGACTTTCCTGCAACTGTTGGAGACTTTCTTCCTGTTTCCTTTCTTGTTATAGTTGCCACTGCTGTAATCTCTCTTCTTGTTTCTTTTCTCGTTCTTCTTGTTTCTTTTCTTTTTCCTCCAACAACTGCTGTAATCTCTCTTGTTTATTTTGTTTGCTGTTCCAGCTGCCACTGTTGCAGGTTTTCTTGCAACTGCCGTTGTCTCTCTTCTTGTTTATTTTCTCGTTCTTCTTGTTTTTTTCTTTTCCCTCCAACCACTGCTGTAATTTCTCTTCTCGTTCTTCTTGTTTCTTTTCTTTTCCCCCCAACGACTGTTGTAATCTCTCTTCTTGTTTCTTTTCTTTTCCTCCAACAACTGTTGTAATCTCTCTTATTGTTTCTTTTGCTGTTCTTGTATTGCTGCCATGAAATCTGCTAAGCTGTAGTTTGATTTTCCGCCTCTCGTTTCCATCTTCTTCTTCTTATATTATTTTCTATCCCACTTCTGACACCAATTTGTTACGTCTCTGGTCGTTAGTTAATTTTCTGTATAATTTCTTTCTGAAGAAACTTTAGCGATACAAGTCCTTTCTTAAATAAAACTGGTTTATTCTTTCTAAATACAATTTTGCAATACACTTAATTTCCACAGTCACGCTATAACAAACGCTATAATTCACAACGAACGTCTCACGTGCTCGACTCAACAATACGTCTCTCTCAGTCCGCAGTTCAATTACCCATTGTTGCCGTCAGTTCTTGGCAGCTTATATACATGACTACCGCATATCTAATAGCCTCTCGAGGTTTCATGAACGTTCTAAAAGCGAATGACGTGTTACTAGCGTCACGTGACCTCCGCTGTTGTAACAGTATACATGCATTATTATTTTATAAATAGAAAATGATAAAAAATACTCATTCTTAGAGCATACTTTTAAATGATGCGTAAGTGAATGCTTTTCATTATCAGCAACATGACAGCCATCTATCAACATATATCGGCAACACGGCAACCATCTACCAACATATAAATTTTTTTTTTTGTACTTTGCTAAATATGTTAAATTATAGCTAGAAAATGTTTTTCTCTCTAAATAATATGGGCGCCCAGGCGTCAGGAACCCAGCCCATGCATCAGTGATTAATGATACTATAGCATTAGATAAAAAATATCGTTGTAAAATTATTTTCAGATTTCGCTTAAGATGGAATACGTATATATATTCCGAAACGTTCGAACCTTCTGTAAAAAAAATAATAATTTATTTTGCCAATCGCCTTCATCTTTATTATTAGATTTAATTTTATTAATACATCATTAATACATTGGTAGTTAGCAACATATAACAGTTATAAAATAGTGAATTTTGAAAAATATGGTATCAAGGAATGTAAAAATCAACTGCTATCATATGATTTTTGTACATTTCTTAAATATATATGTGACTGAATCGTATTCGTATATCTTTTGAAACCTGTAATTATTTTTTTCGCGCCTTGTGTTAGCTGTAGAAAATCGAAAATCAATGACGTTGTGGCAGTGATTATTAATATTAATTGCCGTAGTTATATAGCGAATAAACTCGTGTTTCGCATACGAAGCGTATTTAAACTTTAGGCCTAATTTTAGATTTCTAGGTATTCGTTGGAATTCGTATTGAGATGTAATGGTATTGCGTTATTTATAAGACACGGAAAGGTTAAGAATTAACTTAATGTGTTTCCTTGCGTGTTTGTTTATGTCATCGAAATAACTGTCTTTAGAATTGATGTTATAAACGTCGTAATTTTGCATCTGCATAGAATAATTTACGTTAAACGTCGTTCAATTTTTGCATGTCCATCGGTGGGACAGCAGTAAGTTTACGGACTTACAAAGCTAAAATACGAAGTTTGTTTACCGCGGTAAAAACAGCAGAAAGTCTAATGTGGTTTTGCTCTAAAAAAAAATTAACAAACACTTTTGGACTCGGATAAATGTAAAAATTTACCACTGTACAATTAGCTAATAGAAATACTGGGTTTCCATGTGAGCGAGCATGCACACACGCGCTGACTGACTAATACACATTATTCTTCTAATTATATAGATTTTATAATTTATATTTGTCATTTTGTAATACTTATTTAGTATAATTCGCAAATAAAATTTAAAAAAATTTCAACCTTACATTTCTGCACAGCTTTGAGGAGCTTCGCCAGGAAATAACACACTCATCGACATTCCCAAACATAGGTTTATACTTACTAAAAAATATCATCCTTTCATAAGTTTATCCCTAAAGTTTGTTTCTCACGTGATTTTCTTTCTTTCTCTCTTTTTATTTTATTTTAATAGTATCTATATAAAACATGAACTAGAATGCTCGTGAGGTCGTAAGAAATGTCGAAGAATAAGCTGCACCAATTCATCAGCCAAAGATAATAATGAATATGAGCTTTGAAGGACCTTCCACAGTAAATATTTAAGTGTGGTATACTCCTAAGCTTAAAAATGCGTATATTGTATTATTCATTTTGATGATACTTACCTAGTGATTAGTGAGGTGCACTTGAGTTTTTTAAACAAACATTTTTTGGTAAAAAATTTACCAGAAGAGTTTTATGAATACCATATTTATGTTTTTAAATATGATTCTTCCACTTATATATATATATATTTCTATACTTTTAACATATTGTTCAACAGTCCTTCCTGGTTATAAAGTAATGACAATTGTTTGTATTGCCTTTTTTTTAAAGGTTGGACCATTTTTTTGTTAGAATGAACTTTAGCACCTCTGCAATAACCGAAGACAGTTTTCTCTATTGACTTCTTACTATGCACGTGAACCAATTCGATTAGAGTGATTAAGTTTAATTATCTCACTACATTGACAACATTTAATTCATTCTCTTGCATACTTTTTCAGATTTGTTAGACAACAGTTGCAATGATATGCGTGTTCATGAAAAAAGCCTAATTGTTTACTATACCATGATACTTTATCCCCGGTAGGACAGCGACAAGTCTATGGACGTTGAACGCTAAAATCATCGATTGATTTTGTTTGTTTGAAATTAAGCACAAAGCTACACAATGGGCTGTCTGTGCTCTGCCCACCACGGGTATCGAAACCCGGATTCTAGTGTTGTAAGTTCGCAGACATACCGCTGTGCCACTGCGAGGCTCCTGGATTGAAGCAGATAGTCCATTGTAACTTTGTTCTAAAACAAACAGAGAAACTATGCTGCCATCTATGAGCATCCACATGAACACTATCAACACAAAAATATAAGCAACACTAGATATTTTTCAAAAGGTTAAAACAGTAAATACCTAGATACTTTCATTTTGTGTTTTCATCACAAAAAATCACCAAGGTATTGGACACTATCTGGGAAGACATTAAATTGCTCTACTGTGATCTTCTACACCATCTGGGAAGACAATAAACTGCTCTACTGTGAACTTTTAATTTCTTTTATAAATTGCCTTCTTGAGCGACTAAAGGCAATTCTCATATAAAATCTCAATTTTCCATGGCACAGTAACTACGTAAGTACTTAAACAATGTCGACAAATATTATGCGCATAATACATGTTAATGATGTTTCGGGTCTCACAGGATGTGAGCTGATAATGTTATACCCTTTCTAGCTATTATCACTCACTCTTCTAGCTGTTATTGTCGAATGGCTATCACAAAATATCTTGCACATACTTTAACATGAATCTCTACGTAATAGCTTGAAAAGAAAACGTTTTGTAACCAACCCATTTCAGTATAGATTCACTGTAGCCGCACAAGTCTACTCTTAACATCTGTATCATTCTCAGCCATAATGTCTTGGATGTTGATGTCCCTCTTTCTGTGACTCTCAGTAAATAGTCAGGGGAGTTCTAGCACAATCTCCTGCCAGGGTAGGATAGCACAATGCCATCATCATCGTCTGGAACTTTAACTTATTCGCTCTCCCTACTTTTTTGTCAAATCAGTTCTTCAGCTCGCCAGTATTTCAGGTTATCAACGTGTTCCACACATTTATATGTGCCATGAGACTTCTGAATTTTTTAGCTTGAAAATATAAGGTCACATTCTAGCTAGATCTGCTACTGGTGTATACTAACGCCATTTAACCCACTCTCCTTTTCTCATTATATGCCATATTTTGTTTCTTTGCTGCTTCTCTCACGTGTTGACGTACAAACTCTCTCACATTAACAACCCACTCCATATATTTTTGTGGCATATCTGCAACTGGCGGTAACCCACAGATGAGATTAGGTGATTCCTTACTACAGTCGTAAATCTGATATAGATAACTTTGTATGACTGATAATCTCTTAATAATGTTTATGAGTTCTGAAAAATAGAAATTAAGTTAATTTTCGTTTTATTTTCAATGCAGAGGCGTCGCTAGGCACTGGCATACTGGACCCGTGCCCCGATTCTAATTGACTGTGCCCCGAATCTCCAATTGGTGTTTTGAAAAATCAGAATAGAAAACCATGACCGATATCATACTGAAACGCCGAAAATTCCCGCGCCTACGGGCCCCGAATCTTTTAAGCACCTAGCGACACCTCTGTTTCAATGGTATCAATATCGTTGTTTAGCTGGTCTATAATCTTTTGAACTATTTCAATGATAGCACTTTGCTAAATTCTTTACAATGTAAACTGCAAATATAAATGGACATCTAACTTGGTTTAAAAGTAGCGGTTTGTGGAGGGGGGCAAGAGTAAGGAAGAACTGGCAAGCGAAGCAAGGTAACAAAATGTTTTCTGAAAAATTATTCAAAGTGGAGTGACATGTGCCCCTTCTGCAGTTCTAGTTAGGCGTAAATTGGTAAAGGTATACGTAGTCTAAGTAAATAACAGCGAGTAAAATTTTTTAAGGAATTAGCGCACGAAAAAAGTTGGTTTAAAAGCTTTATTACCAGGCATCTTTGTTTTATTCCAAAATTTGGAATAAAAGAAATACAAAGTCATTTGATCAACGCAATCATAATGGTTCGAAGTTTCAATATGCAGAAAGACAAGTGCACCGCTAATTTGTCGATGGCTTAATGAAAGAGACAAGTTTGTTTTAAGTGCATGAATGCAGAATGGGCCATCTTTGCTGTGCTCAATGCAAGGATTGAACCCCAGATTTTTAACGTAGTAAGCCCAGAAGCTCTTCGCTCTCCTACTATTTGGTGGTGAAAAAAAGATAATCTAATGTGAAGACAGACAAAAAACAACTTTTTTATTAAAACAAACGCATGTGAAGATAGTAAGTGACCGTGATAAGCGTTAGGGCTGTTAAATTGACATGAGAAACTTTAAATGTGAGAAAAGATAAACTGTAATGGCTGAAATAGAAGCATTAATTAAATGTAAGTAAAAACTATATTTAGTTTTTTCCATAAAATAAAAAGTATGAACTGAAAAATAAAGGTTACAAACAAAACAGGAAACAGAATTAAGCTAACACTGAAATAAAAGGAAAGTATATAAAATTTCGCCACAATAACTAAGCTCCCCTGAAAGGACTAAAACTCTGTCACAATCTACATTCTCTTTGTAACTGTCCAATCATAAATTAAATCAAAACAATTTGAAATAATCTCTCTTACCATGATAAAATAACTTTCTACTCAAGTTTTGAAGTAGAAATTCCACAAAATTTGCAAATTTTATTGTTATATAAAAAAATGTATACTACAACAGAGTGCGATATGTGATAGCTGCACACTACAACTTCACATACAGTATTGGAAATAATTACGGAAATACCGCACAGACTATACACATACAGATGTCATAAACAACTATTAATTGCAACTAACTGGTCTTATCGCTAGTACATTGCATTATTATTGCAAATACGAAAGAAAAGCAAATAATTGTACAATGCGTTAACAATTTATATTTGTTTTAAACAGAGCCGTACACTTGGTTCTTACGTCAATGTATGATTATAATGATTGTTCCAAATGTTCTGTACAACTCTTTACAATTCAGCCAATTTATGTGCTTTCCACTTAACCTTGCCACTTTCAATGTAATTCCACAGATCCTTAATAGTATCCACAAAGGCACTTTATGCAAGCAAAGCCATAGTTGCAAGTGTACCACTGGCTTCATGTTTACTACCATAAATTGTATCACTACAATTGCTGCATGGGATCACCACCTTGTTGGAAACTAACTCCCAGCCCAATAGGTCTTGTTCATGTGAAAATGTAATATTAGATAAGATAAGATACAGTCAGGGTGCTATAAATGTTTTCAATTCCTGGATAACTTACTAACAGAACTTACACACTTGTCTATAGTGAGTTCCTTCGACTTGGATACTCTTGTTCATCTATCAGTTGCTGAACGATGACATCTTAGTCATTTGTATCCACAGTCGTCTGATTTCAAGTTTTGAATCAGAGGGCGGTGAAGCTAATGAACATGATATTTGTCACATGGTGGATTAACAGCCTAGACCTCGTTTCCGTAGTGATAAGGTTCATGCATCTAAAGCATCGTTCCCATTCGGAAGAACTGCATGGCCACTCATTGACTTCTAAAGTACAGAGCTCAGAAGTTATGTTTGGAATGGAATTAGAAGTGCCTGGCTGTGACCCAGTTGCTTCATGAGAAGAAATTGGTGTGAATAACCGATGTTTGATATTGTTTTGATATTGGTTACAAATTGACCATGATTAATTGAAACAATTTTATTGTTTTCTATCAGTGTTATTAATGAAAGTTCATTTCCTTAATAGCATTCTCTGCTTCTAACACCTTGTCAGAATTTATAGCTATTGTTATGTCAGCGAGGTCACGTGACTAGTATCACGCGACGTATTTCAAGAATGCCCTAGCATTTACTAGATATATGTTAGTATGGTATATATATATATACAACGTGACGGGACATCAGTGTAATGAGTAATTGAATGTATGCGGACAAAATATTGTTGGCCACGTGAGATATAGCGTTTGTTATAGCGCGACTGTTGAAAATAGGTGTATCGTAAAGTTGTATTCGGAAAGAATAAACCAGTTTTATTAAGTAAGGACTTGTGTCGCTAAAGTTTCGTCGGAACGAAGTTACGGAAAATCAACTAACGAACGGAGACGTAACACTATAATATGGTTGCCAATTGTCAAAGTAAAAGGCTTTTACGTATGTACAACAAATTCTTCACACTGTAGAGATTATAGGCATATCATAAACACTATATATATAGTTTTCTTGTCAAAAGTCCACCTAAGTCTGTTCAATTGCTTTAGAATTTCAGTTGACAAGCCGAACTCTCTTCTCTATTACTGTCGCATTAGTAATAGTATTCGGTGTGTGATTCACTTACAATGTGGCGCGAGTTACCGTAATCATTTGGTCTTCTTTCTTCAAAATATCCTCTGTTCCTTTTGTCAAACTGCACTCAGGCTGATTCAATCACTTTAGAACCACTATTTGACGAAATAAACTATTCTTCTTATCTCCTTTTCTACTATTAGTCTTACTTTAATATATTAAAGATTAGTCCTATGTCAGTCGTCAGGCCTATCACTTCTACCATAGTTAACTCCACGCCGAACTTTTCCTTGTCCGTAACTTTATTTTTTCTGCTATTTTATGTCTGCTGTTTCTGCTCGTCTCACACTATTTATATGTTTATCATTTAATCGTCTGCTCGCCTTCTAGAAATCTCGACGTCAATGTATTGCACGCGACGTTCGATAATCTCAACATCAATGAATTACAAACACATCTTCCTACAATCGTCTGCTTTTAACTCTTATCAGAACCAAAAACTAGACAATAATAAAATATTCACTCACAAAATAAATTAATCAATTATATCTAAACTAAACAGTCTTTTATATCATGGCAGGTCTTTTTACCCTTATGTTCCTTCATTGCTTCTAAAAACCGTATTCTGTGACAAACTAACTTGTCTGCATAAACTATAGTAATATTCCTTTTTCTGTAAGGCTTCTAAAGTGCTTAACAAGAAGGCTACGTTAGAGGTATTAGCCAAACCCAAATGAGCCGTATTTATATTACGGGAAACTAAGCATTCATTGGTCACTGTTTAAGTATGGTTAAATAGGAAACACGAATTTCTTAAGAAGTTGCAATTCAATAATTTTATAAGTAAATATAACTTACAGATAACTTAGAAGTCTAACTTTAATATCTTCATAAGGCCCTATAAACCGATATCACGTGCCTGCCGTCCTAAATCGAGAACGAAGCTCATAGCGCAAACAGAAACCATAGCATCGTGTCACTGTTGTGTTTCGATGTGCACTAATGATGCACGATTCAATAAATCTCCTTCATTCCACAGCTTTCTTACAGATGCTAACAGAAAGAAACTGGCTTATAAACATCCGACGTGATGAAGGAGTTCTGTTTTCAGTAAATAATGCAAAACCAAACTGCAACTTTACATAGGCTTACGTTAATACTAGTAACAGGGTCTGGGCATGTGCAACCTAGTCTTGGGTCTATAATAAGGCTATATGAAATATTTAACATAGTTAGGAAATTATAGTGCTAAACAGGCCTTTGTATTCAATAGTCCTAGCTAATCTATATAATATCTGCAATTAAAGATCTAGTATAATAGTGAATGAATCTGAAATACGGTGAGCTACCGAGAAATACCACATGGTTTTTACATTTACAATTTTGTGAGTTTCATATTCTAGAACAGCATTTTTAAATATTAATCGTGTATTTCGTGTTTCATAGCAGGTGTTTGAACTACTTTTGTTGACAAGAAACTGTCACATACAGTGTCAAAGTCCCCTTTTTTCTGACAATAACATCTTTAAACACTTTCTTCTTAACTCGTGTCACTCTGGGCCATTGACGTCCTAAATACCTAGACTGCGCATGGGCTGAAATCTGTGGTCGAGAGCCTCGCACTTCTGGTAAGGGCAAAAGAAGGCGCCAAGATGGTGCAATCATGCTGTGCTGTGGGTTGTACAAACCGTTAAAAGTCAAGCGTAGATATTTCTTTTCATCCGTAAGTTGCTATTTTTGCAATTTAACAGATTAACGTCCATTTCTCAGTCATTTTTGAATTAATTTGACCAGCATAGTCTTGTTCACGCCTCGCGGTTATCGGGTATTCTTACATGTCTTAAACCACGTATACTGTCGACCTCATTCAGCCTAATATAATAATCATCATGAGCACATTCTATAAAACTTTGAATTGTGAAAGTTGGACTAGAAATGAACATCTTTAAGTTGTACTATACGACTCATATGAGTATAGTTGACCAAGGAATATCCATCAAGTGAAAAGGGTTTCTTTAACATTGTCATTGTTCTAGTTTATAGATTATATCGTATAATATGTAGTATAATATATATTTCTTAGGTTTCCAAAGTAGACTTTTATGAGACAGCAATGGATACAGGCTGTCAAGAGAATTGATAAGAAAACCAAGAAGCCATGGAATCCATCACCATATGATGTAGTGTGCTCGGAACATTTTGTCGAGAATGACTTCCCGCCATGGGAATCTTAAATGTATAAAAAAAGACAGCTATTCCATCTATCTTTGCGTGGAAGAGAAATCAAGAGCTATGTATTGTTTTAGATCTGGGGACTAGCAAGCTTAAGAATACTATTATAAATATGTATATGAAATAAGTACATTTATTTTATTGTGATAGTTTACAAATATGGGAGCCTACAGGAAAAACTAAACCTTACCTATTGAGAGCAATTTCATGCCGAAAATGTCATTGTTTTAGACATTTATTTTTAAAAATTTGAAATAATAGTACGGCTTTTACTCTAAACCTTTATTAACCTTTGTCTAACATTATAGAAACTTATATATAAATGTGTTTTTGATGATACTTAAGTTTATAAATGTAATCGCTTCTTGCAGACTCCAAGAAAGACTTCACTGACAAGCTTAAGGGCTGCAGAAACATCAGAAACCCGAGCATCTCCATTTCCGCAGCCTAATCCTGAAGTTCCTCTTGCAACCTTAGTTAACAGTGAACATTCTTATAACTGTGATTCTCATTCCTTGAAAATAAAGTATGACGAGGTGAAGACAAAGCTGGAGGCAACCAAACAGGAATTACACAACACAAAGAGGAGGGAGAAGTGTGCCAGGCTCTCTGTAGAGGCTCTTTTGACAGAGGTGAAAGAGATTTGGGTCTTGTCTGATGAGGCACACAGGTTGCCTGAATCATATAAAGGTATAATCATATAATGTCATACAAAATAAATAATTTTCAAAAGATGAGCTATTGAGCCAGCAGTATTGATAGAGCCCAAAGTTAGAATTGAATTAAAATACAATGACAATTAATTCATCCATTGTACCAATAGTTATTCATAAATACGTGGTCTTTGAAACAGTACACAAATGAGTGGATGCAGTTTGATGTAAAGACAAATTTCAAAAATAATGACAGAAAGGCTTGCGGTTTACCACTTTAGGCAGTCTACATTGATTGATATTCCAAATTTTTAACGTTGTAGGTTTTTTTTTTTTACACTCACAATTTGACTGAGGGTTTAATATATTTTAAACTTTCAGATTTAGACTAGTGTAAGGCCCTGCGCGGTACCAATTTTTCCGACCACTCCCGCCCCATCCAGCAGGTTGCAATCCCGCTCTCATCCCATACCGCAGCAAGATTCCTTGCAGTATCTCACTCCCACCCCGCAGTGATGTAGCTTGATCCCACTCCCGTCCTGTTTCGCAACACTTTGACTGCAGGAGTCCCGCTCCCGTCCTGCACTATAATCACTCCCGCAGTATTCCCGCATTTATTTTCTACGTGATACATTATTGTATGCAAAGAGCATAATTGTGTACATGGTGAATGATTAATAACATGAAACACTCGCCGATTCATACCATATTCCAAACATCTGATTTACCAGCACTCCCAGGTTAGCTGCCTAACCTGACGGCTTTACTTATATCAGCATTTTAAGGTTTAACTCAACAAAACTACTCAAAGTTGCATATGTCACTACCTTGAAATAGTGATTAAACACTCACAATTTAAATTAGGTACCTCTTTATATCATCAAGGGGCACTATAAGTGCAATTAAACAATAACTACCTGTTTAATATAGAGAGATATATGAAAGAAATATACTCTTTAATCATTAGAAAAAATATTAATATAAACATTGGGAAATATTTAACAAATAATAACCACAATATAATGTAAGTTATTGCCGGGACTTGTTAATAAATTTTGATATACATGTATATGTACTTGTGTTCCTAGTGTATATCATTAAACCTTTTGTCGAAGTATATATTATATATCTAGTATTATCTACTGGATATATTCTTATTGTATAATTAGTCATGGTAATGCAATATGAACTAGTTGTTTTTTTTTTCATTTTGATATATGTGACAACATGCCATTCCAAAATTACAATCAAATACAAATTACTCTTCCTAGTTAAATAGTATGTACTACTTATGAATAAATATATTTTTTATATGTATATATAAACTATCAAGTTCATTCAAGCTAGTTTAATTAGCTAGAGATATATTGTTATCTATGTCTGTGTTCAATAGAGACTATCAAGCAATACCCACTCAATTATACTGTATATACACTGTTTGCTTAAGTACACTGGTTCCCTGTCTACAGAATGTCTGTAGACAGGGACGACAGACTGAGAGTTATGTACACATTTCCCCAGTATTTATTTCAGTAAGGAAATGGACAGTTCTTAAAATTTAATGTGATAATGTATTAACACAAAGTTGATAATACAATAATATGACCTGAAATCATTACATGTAATTATACAAACAAAAATATCATAAATACACTATGATATTCATTATTATCAACTTGTGGGATAATGCGGGACTGGGATCTTTTGCAGTAGTCCCGCTATCATCCCGCACCGCACCTGGCTCAGCTGCGGGATCCGCAATATCTAAGACAGATCCCACTCCAGCACTTCTGCCTTTGTGGAACCCTGCAACACATGGAGAATATTACTGAATCCCACTAAAACTCAAGCAATCATACTCTTTCGAAGGCTAAACTTTTTGATTAAAGTGTGTCAGGTTAGCTAAACTAAACCTTTACAATACTCCCATCTCTTTATCTAAATCTGCAAAATTCCTAGACATAACTATCAACCCTAAACTAACATGGCACACACATTGCAAGGAAATAAGTAAGAAAATTAAAACCAGAATAGCATACCTTCACAAAATAAGTCATCACACTCACGGATGCAGACCACAGATAATAATGTACATTTATAAGACATTTATCAGACCTTTAATAGACTATGGCTCAATGGTTACATGTAATATGAATCACAACTAACGTATGATACTTCAAAAACTCCAAAATCGAGTAATACGTCTTGCCCACCACCTCCCACACTACACACTTCACTACAAACAGTACAAGAACGCATATCTAAACTTCGTACTAAATATTACAAAAGAGCCACCTACCGAAACTCACTCATAGACGAATTTCACAAAATTGCCGCTACCCCCAAACCATGGTGCAAATATCTATCCCCATACAACATCACTAATACACCACCATGATCTGCAAAAGTAAGAAGAAGAGTATATTATATTTTCAGATCTTCATCACTTCAATAGCTCTTCACTCGGGCTTTCTTTCGGTCCCGATTAGTGAAAGTGGGTTCTCTCGGGTCACCCCCCGCCGCACCAAACTCTTAGGCATTGGATCTATAGATCCTAGCCATGGCACTTTTTATTTTATTTTTTAAAATTTTATTGTTTTTTCACCCACTTGGCCCAATAGAACGATGACCTCTCATCGAACTTCCAATCTTTAACCTCGAGCAGGGTGAAGGAGGATTGCTAATCGTCGAACACAATTGGTGATTAATACTTTTTTCTAAACTATTAATTTTACACTAAAATAACTGTCACAGACAAAGACGCAGGATGCGGTGTCCTATGTCCTGCGCAGAATGTCCCGCCCCGTGCAAGGGCCTAGACTAGTTAGTGCTAGTTGAGCTGATTGTTGGTGTTGCCTATGTTTTTAGTTAAAAATAATGCCTTTGCTTTCATTTCAGATATACCTGTTCACCTTTTCACCCCGCCCGAGCCATGAATATTCAAAGGAGCAAACGAAATTTGCAACAACTCTGTTTTTCTATGGACCCAGGACTTATCATTTCCTGAAAGAAAAGATTAATTTGCCTCATCCAGCTACAATAACTGCCCAGAATTCTACATCGGAGAAACAGAAAGAAAAATTGAAAAACAGATTCACAGAACACATTAAAAAAACGTCCCATGTTTTCTACCATTACAACTCAAAAAACCATAGCATATCTATTAAAAACACAGTAATTTGAAACAAAAAACCAAACATAAACAAACTAAAAATCAAGAAATCCATCATATATTTTCACAATCTCAGAAAAAGTTATGGAAATAATAATTTTGGTCATGGAATTTGATTGCAAGATTCGTTTGGGAACCCTGTTATAATATTGAAATATTTTTACTGTTTGGAAGTTTAACTTCAGCAGAAGGGGTCGATATTATTGTCATTTGTATATATATATTTATTATCATTATTAATTATTTTGTCTATTATAAATTGTCCTATGTATATCACATAATCAGTAGCTAATGTAACTTAACAGTTATTCACATGTACATGAAGGCTAGATTGGATTTTAAAACAACAAAAAATAATTATTCTGTGTTATAATCACTGTATTGTTATGAATTGTCAGTAATAAACATTGCATTGCTTGAAAAAAGCTTTGTCATTATGAACTGTTATAAATGGTAGACGATTTTACAGAAAAAAATAGAAATAAATTTCATTCCACAAAATATATAAACGCATTGGAATTAGTGGAATAAATAAATTTTGACATTCAGAGGCCGACATTGAACTGGTTGTAATATATATAAATAATGCAAATATAAGAATCGTTTAATAATATAATATTGATCTCTAGAAATATTTTACACAATTTGTTTCACTTAATTGGTATTTTCAAACTGGTGCGTTTTATTAATCCCAGTGGAATATTTAAACACATGCCTTTAAGTACAGTCCAGTCCGTCCACATGGGTCCTTGTAATTACACTGTGAGTTGAAAAGAAAATAATCAATTTGTTAGTATCAATAGTGCTTGAGCTTTAAGCCCTAAGGGAGAGTATGTGGGCCCATACACTATGATGATGATCAGTTGACAATGTTAGCAATAATTTTTGTTAAAGAATAAAACGGCCAGTTGTGTCATTCTTAATAACCAAAATCATAAGATTTAGAAATAACTTTAATTTTCGGAAATCAATCCATAACTAAGAAATATACATGCAGTTAAAGTATCACACATCCACTGTCTGCATTATTGACAGCCCCGTTTTTGACCTTACAGAAGTCAGGAGCGATTGGCCATGGCGGCCTACTGAAATATCATGGGATGTGCGGTCAAGGTATTTAGGACGTCAATGCTCTGGGCATTCACTTTGGGTCTGAAACAGCTCTTCTATTTCTCTGGCTTGTTCTAAAGTGAGTAAACGTAATTCCCCGGGCACCCAGTATTCTATATTTAAATTACTATGGAATTTTATTCGTCAAATTATATACAAAATATATAATATAATGATCAATATCGAAATGTAAGTTACAAACACGGTGACGAATGTAGGACTTTCCATACACACATCTTTAGGCCTATGTGTATGACACAAAATGTGATAGATAATCTACCTTCAGTATCATGTATGTATGACCCATGGAAGAACTTGTAGTCTTTAGTGATTTGTTTTGTAGACACCCATTGAAATATCGGGTACAGCAGCTAAATGATTCGTCCATCCAGGATTACCAAGACCTTTGTTTGCAGTCGCCATTATTTCTTTACGATAGGCCTATACGAAATGCGTTAAGAGCCTTGTTTCGATTTTTTTTTTCTTTTGAGAATGAGGCATGGATAGAGAATGTGTTTCGTTGTGAGGAAGGCATTTACTAATTGTCGTGAATGCCAATTATATTTGTATTATAAATTATATTTATATTTCTGAAATATTTGTGGACTATAGTTGTAATGGTACACACAGTTTGGTATATTTCCATGTCCTACATGTTTTTAATAACAACTAAGTAATCACAGGTGAAATAATATATTTTTTTGGGTTTTAAATTAAATTCCTAAATTTGATATTTGGGTGAAATTAATCTTTCTCTGTACAGTTCCTAAGGGAATCTTTGTTTATTTATTTTTTATTATTTATGTATTATTAGGAACACTGTCACCGGCCAAATCATGGGCCCCGAGCAATTTGGTACATATGTATACTTGAGAAAAATTAATTTAAAAGCCTATAGGATAAGAACCCCATCAATGTCTAGGGTTAAATGGCATATATTGGCACATAATAAGTAATATCTGTGGAATATATGAAAACATGAACTATGGTTCGGCCCAAACTCCCGTTACAGTAACGATATTACAAATGAGTTTCAGTGCTCAGCTTTTAAATACCTAACTTTCTGCCAGTGACGCCATTTCATAAATCAAGTTTATTTAGAATTTCTTACTTGCATTTAGGTTTGTGGATTTTAGAATCATGGTCTTAATGGGCATATTTAGTTTTATAAATCATTAAAACTCATAAAAGAGGAATGGTTTGGTGTTAAGCGCAAAGATACACATACCCTCCGTGGGTATGGAAAGCAGATTTATTAGTCTTATAAGCCGTCAGACGTGCCGCTGAACCACCGTGTGGGTGGGGGTAAAAAAGGAAATGTAATATTACTAATCTACAAATTAGCAATGCGATTACATTCTCAGAGTTTTAAGGAACACCTGTAACAATAATTTTGACTTAAATATTCATTATATATATTATTGAAGTAGAATGGTGAAGCAATAAAAAAACGTGACTTTTAACTTTAAATTATAGCACCGTTCCACCGCGTATTACGAAGAAAACTTATTATAAATAATGTATGGTAGTAAGTTTATTAACCACAAGAGAGAATGGTAATCTGCAAGGTAGGACACTATAGGTGCGAATTAGGGTTTGCTTAATATATACTAGTGAATAATTTATAGGTATTACAAGGTGTTATAATCTGAGAGCTTAAAATTGTTTTATTAAATTGGATTGTACAAAATTAATCACTACAATGTATTCTTTGACTTGATCATGACTTAAGAAAGAAAGAAGAATGAAAAAGTCGGACGGGACACTTAAATAGCTCTAAATTCCACATGCCATATGTAAAATTTTTGGCGATCGCATCTTCAGATCCCAGGCCCTGAGAAAGGCCGCATCTTAGTATGCTGAATCTTTAATATTTTATCTATAAACTAAATATTTTATCTGTAACTCCTGAAGTTTAATTTATGTTATTGCAGTTCAATCTAACTTAAACTCTTCGTTTATTTCAATCACTTTTAAAAATCTCAAAATAAAAACTCAAGGTATTGTTTTAAAGCACAGGCACCAAGCCTATCATGCCAAAAACTTTACAAGGGTTGACAGAAATTGTTTTACAAGACAATCAAGTGTTCCTCCATGCATTCATCCAACTATATTGCTAAAGGGTTGAGAAACAATGATTATGTATAGAGGTTCTTTGCTACGGAGAACGGCTCACGCAACAATAATCAAACAAGTTTGAATATTGACTTGACATAGCATAGTGATTAGGGCGCTCGACTCGCAAACTGCAGATCGCGGGTTCGAATCCCACTACCGAATGTGCTCACTCTTTCAGCCGTGGGAACATTATAATGAGACGGTCGAACCCATTTGTCGTTAGTAAAAGAGTAACCCAAGAGTTGGCGGTGGGTGGTGTTGACTAGCTGCATTCCATCTAGTTTATCAATTTTAAATTAGGGACGGCTAACGCAGACAGGCCTCAAGTAGCTTTGCGTGAAATTCAACAAATAAAAGCTTGAATATTGTTGCTGCAAGTTTTTAGTGAGGAAGATAATACCGTAAAAACAACAACAACAAAAAACTCTACAATTTAAAGCAACTTAAAGTGCTTGCTCAGTGGTCCAAGTCAGAGAGGAAGATTTCATGTCAGAAGGAAATGCTGGAAACAACTGCATCACCGTACTCACTGGAGATTACTTAGAAACTGCATTACCAGAAAAAATAAACACTTGTGGCAATAAGCAGCTACATACTTTTGAAGAACCATTGCTAACAAACATATCAAACATTTAAAGAAACTACAACTCCATGGCAAAGTGTAGCAAAATATCAAGAGCTTAAAGCTGTAAAAGTGAAAAACATCGCGATTAATCTGACAGATTGGAATCCTTATTGGACAAAGATTGATTGACTGATAACCTTATCGATGCTTGTCTTTTAACTAGAACATCAGTGGAGAATGTCAAGAAAAACAATGAGATTATTTGTGTTACCACTCACTTGATGAAATTCATTGAAATATGTGGTCATACAGACTTAAACATACATCATACAAACACAAAAACAAAATGAGATGAACAAAAATATTTATACCATTCCAGAGCGAGTACGTGGGAACTTTGGGTATTATGATTATATTCATGGAGTGGAAATTGTTTCTTTATTTAGATTCAGTGTGAAGTCTTTGTAATTTGGTTATCTGGAGAACACGAAGCTTCATGGACTATCATTATCAGAAGAGCTGGAAGAGGATTACTGTTTGGACTAGATTATCAATTCATATACCATGCGATATTCCACCCCAGGTGGATTCTTGGAACTGCAGTGTCTGTCTGTTTCTATTCACATATATTATGTAGTGGATGCTTTGTGCCTTTCTTTGACAATATGACAACTTTGCGAAGATGTATAGTCTAGGAACTACTGAATTGTTCTGTGTCACTGAAGATATAGCATTTCCAAAACCAAAGAGAGAATTATATCGGCCAGGTCAAAGTATTATTCCAGTTATCACGTCCAAATACCTTCGTGATAATCAGCAATACACAGTCATATTTCTGTCAAATGTAATTCCAGAGTACTTTAAATAGGATTGATCCAAGCGCTTCATGGGAGTTAAATGTTAAAAAATTTAAATGAGCAAGATGGTGTTTTGCCAAGACTGCTATCACCTTGAACGTATGGAAGAACCTGGAACAACCACACTTTGAAAATACACTTGTCTGAAATTGTGATAAGTATGTCAACATACAAGTGTATGATATGCATACAGATAAAGTGATTGTGAGGAGTTTATTTGTTCAAATAATCAGAATTTCTTCCATAATGATATATGAATGTATATTAAAAGTGCTTTTGCAACCCGAATATTGTAAATTGTAATTCATATTTTAAACTAAATCAATACGTACTATGTACCTCGTTATACATTAGTTGTTTGACATCAATGCTACAAAATTGAAAAATGTAATCACAAACAAATTGTTATCTGGTTATGTTGTTCGAGTTGTATTCTTAAAATTATACGTTTTAATTCTTTATTGAGCCTTGCATGGCCTGGTGGTTAGGGCGCGTGACTCGCAATCTGTGGGTCACGGGTTCGAATCCCTGTCCCACCAAACACGCTTCCCTTTTCAGCCGTGGGGGCGTTATAATGTGACTGTCAATCCCACTATTCGTTGGTAAAAGTGTAGCCCAAGAGTTGGTGGTGGGTGTTGATGACTAGCTGCCTTCCCTCTGGTCTTTCACTGCTAAATTAGGGACGGCTAGCGCAGATAACCCCCGTGTAGCTTTGCGCGAACTTACAAACAAACCAATTCTTTGCTAAATGATGTGCAACTGTTTATTAACTGCCTCGTCCAGGCAAAGATATGCTGGATTGGAGAGTGTTTCTGATATTAATAAAAACTTAAATTGATTTGGATATAATTATTTTTTTTTATTAGTGAAGGGGAGAATTGGAGTAATCGAGTGACATATGAAATGTGTCATTCATTGTCAGTTAACTGCCCCGTCTGCTCTGGAGCGTTTTTATATTACAGAAAACCTATAAGAGATTTAGAGTTTGTTTTGCTTGTTAGTTGTTAAGCGCAATGATATACAATGAGCTAGTTGTACTCTGCCCACCACGGGTATTGAGAACATAATTTTAAGTTTTTAAGCCCTCATACTTACTGCTGAGCCACCGGGAAAGATTTGGAGACAATTCTTGTTAATTATTGAAGGGAAAAGCTGGTGAGATCGAATAACAAATGATATATGGCATTTAGTGCTACTTAAGTGCCCCGTCCGGGCAATAATATGCTCGTCCGGTTTCAACCGATTCATATATTGGGATGTTTACCTTATAAATAGTCTACACCACAATTTGTTAAGACACGTTTACTTTTTTTATACAAGTTATTTGTGAAAATAGCATGAGTCTAAACACACTTATATATATCTAGCCTAGCTGATCTAAACTTCAATTCAGTCTGGATTGATCTTTGTTACGCTTACTTGTGACATTGCAATATAGAAATAACATAAAAAATTAATAGCACATTTGTATTTTTCTAAGTATGTCGCATGTATTTACTCTTCGATAATGAATATTAAAGTTTCATTTATTCATTAAAACTAATCAAAGCAGGAAAGTTTTAATTTAACTCAAAACTTAAATTCATAGTATTTTACCATTATTCCAATGAATTCTAAATAGTCTGTATTTTAAAGCAGAACACAGCTACTTTGCCAAATTATAAACTTATTTTCCGCAAACACATGGTAAATAGAGAAATGTATAAAATCTAAGATAAGACCATTAGATAGAGCTGTTTATTACAGGGCATTAGTACATATTTTTCTTGTTTAAGTGGAAAATTGAACAATTTGGATTTATAAAACATTCTATCCTCATTTAACAGTAGTTACTGAATAAAAATGTAATGTAACGATTACTAGGTATTTGTACAAAACTATATTTTAACGAAAGCATATAGAGTCCCACGATCAACAAACTCAGAATTTCTATTCAAACATGCCAACTCTATCAGACAGACTCCTACATAACTCGCATCAATATTATAAGAAAAAAATATTAATAAAAATGAACTGATAAGCAAACTAGAGAGTTACATAATACATGATGAACCAAGCCCTAAGTACATCTTCCCTCTAAACGTCATAAATAAGAATCTTACAGGCCATACAGTGCTAGGCTAAGTGAATTCTACACAAAAACGTAGCTCTATTTTAAAAGAGTTTCGTATGTAAAAATGGGATTATGTGTATGCTAAGTGGAACTGTATTGTGGACACGGACTAATAGTGATATCATACATAAGTGAAGCTAGTAAAAATATACAAGTTAATGTTATCCCATGAATTGGACGTGGCATGAAAAGGGTATGTTAATCAAAAATGCGGACAATGGACAAAATTTAACATACTGTGAGTTATGTAACAACAAAGTAACAAGGGTTATTACCAAGGATTCAGTAACAGTGGAAACTAAATAACATTTCCAGAGAGGGAGGAAGAGGTCTACGCGGAATCTGACCCTCCCTGGTCCAAAACATTGACCGAATCCCGATAAAGAAGTGTATGTGCACTACAAATATTGAAAGACAACAAAAAAGTCTTGTAATAAGAACTTACCCATTACTTGCTTTTTTGAAACGTACAACACAATCCGAAATGTAATTAATGTGTTGTTTCCTGATCCATGTGCTTGAACAGCATGTTTTTCAACATATATATATATATAGTAGAGACGGCTGACATGGGTAGTTAAAACTTTTACTTAAAAACAACGAAACGAGTAACAACGTTTCGACCATCTTAAGTCATCAACCTGATGATGACCCAAGGAGGTCGAAACGTTGTTACTTGTTTTGTGTTTTTAAGTAAAAGTTTTTAATATCCATGTCAGCTGTCTACTATATACATACATATTTACTTCAAATGGGTTTCTCGTCATCATGAATGTTTTCTAACAGATATTTCCTAGGACACTGACAATAATTTTTGATGATTTTGTACGATTATACATTAGCCCAATCCGAACATATATTTTGAATGCGAATCTTGATGGGATAATCCCCATGACTGTTCTCCGTTGTTCGGTTGTTTATCATGAAATCAATAGTTTTTGGTGGCGTTCTGCTCTATTCTTTTTATTTAAACTCCTTTGTGCATTAGTAGACTGAAAACTACCGTTCTTCTCTCTCACTCTATCACAAAATTTCACTTCACTCTCGACTGTGACAAATATAAAGTCAGTCTTGCCCCAAATAGGTTTATAAGTTATCGAACCTCCTCTTTGATTGAAAACACCTTTCGGTATTTCTGAGTGGCACCAAGTTGTCGTGTCCAGGAAACACAAGAGCCGTGCCAGAATATCACCAGATGGGACAACTTCCACAAATAGGGCCCCGTGGCTTACATGAAACAACTTGCATCAACCTTTCGTGTTCGTGTATTCCAATATTTTGCAGCACGTGAAATCTCGAGGGCGTATTTTACTTTGACTAGTGACCGCGAGACGGCGCTTTTGCCAATTTCATGCTAAGGCATTCGTGCCGCAGGCAGGATTGTGTTAGACGCACGCGGTTTTTCATGTTTGTTGATACGAATGCAGCTGGTTAAGTAGGAAAATACTGGGCTTTGGGCACATGAATCACACTACGAGTTTTATAGCTGTAAAAATAATAACATAAAATAGAGGAACTGGAAACATACTTTCGACTACAATGTTTTGGAACCAGATTGAAACGGTAAGACAACAATGACTGAGAGGAACACTGTGAAATTTCGGTAGTTCGTTATACCAGGATAGACACACATACACACAAAGGAATTGGCGAGCGTTTAGTTGTGTACTATTGTATAAATGTGTGGTGCTCGTAAACTTAAAAAGTTAGAAGAAATAGTTAAAGTTAGCAAGAAAGGTCATGCCCAGGGAGAATGGTACCTATAAGACCATTTTTATTAGGAGGTAACGCAAAAGTGGAGTTCGCACTCGATTGAAGTTCAGAAAAAAAAGGTAAATAAATACGATATTCTCTAACTTAACACTATATGCTTTAGTTTTATCTTTTCAAAAGTTGTAATGATTCAATTTCGCATCTTATTTGCAAAATAATACCATACTATGATTCATTACCTGTATATTAAGTATATATTTGTATTTTCGTTTCTCACGTTGTTGATTATAATGTTCAGAACTAGGTAATACATGTTTCAAAAGACATTATCCAGGTAACTATTGCTTCCGACATCGGCGGAACATAAATTAACACCGTAGCATGAGAAATAACATATAATCTTGGATTGTGGTTTTACAAGGTTTTATAGACTGATATCACAAAATGTTATTTGATTTATTCTTTACAGAAACACCTAAGTTATTACATCAGCCCAAAATGGATCATTCCGTGAAGGCAATGAACTCGCACAGAAAGGTAGCGTTTTCTCGGCTGTTGAATGGAAGAAGATTCGAGAATAACGAGCTCGAGACTCTGTATCAGCGATATATCTTCAGAATGCAGCAGTCTTCTATTGTTAGTGTGTTGGCATTATTTATTCTCCTAAGTGCCGTGCTTACAGTATTGAATTTCTTTTTTATTCAAACACCCACCGTTGCGAACCTGTATTTCTTATTACACTGCATTAGCTTCATTGGCCTGTTGATATTTGCATACACGAAGCTTTTGAAAGATGCTCACTTGTTGGCACTTTGTTACGTCATATTGTTTTTCCTCGTGACTCTCTGTATTATTACCCTTCCCGTGGACATTGGTTTTCACGGTACATGGGGAGGACATCCAAGTGCTGCCGACGGTGTCTGGGAGATTGTGTTTGTGGTGTTTTTGGCCTATACTATGCTTCCGATAAAGACTCGGTTGGCTCTGAGTATAGGAATTTTGCTGCCTGGAACGCATCTCGGAGTAAGCGCAGTATTAGTTGGAGAGTTTTTAGGACTCCAATGGCAACAGGTAAGTAATATATATATATATATAGTAATTTTTCAGATCCCATATACTGAACTGGTGAAGGAGAGTTCGATAAATCCCATTGATAGTATTAAACATATGCCTATAAAGACGTTTGGTGTGATAGTTAATGAGGTTCTAGAAAAGTTCGTATTCAAATTTCTTGAGTATTTCACATTCAATGCTTTGCATGGTGACCAAGCGCTTCTATAAGCACCTGGTCCATTTTAAAAGCATAATATTTTCATGCTCAAAGTAAAATTGTAGCACTCAGATTAACAATTTTTAAAAACGTAACATTTGTCTGTCATTTTCGTTTAATGAAACGTTCGAAATTTGTTCTGTATAGAGATACAGAGCTGTAGTAATTTTCACCCTCCCTCCTCTCGTATTTGAGGCCAGGAAAATTGAATACAAAACTCATATCCCGTTAAAATTCTTTAAATATTAAATAAACGCAGTCTTGATTAAACAGTATTTCTTGACTTACTCGTTACCAATTAGTACTTACATGTTGTCTTCTCCAACATACTTCTATGTACCATAAGTATAAATATTGATCGGACATGACCTAGTAATTGCCGAGGATTCACGGTTCGCGATCTGTTACCACAAAAACGCGCTCTGCACTTTGGGGCCATGGATAGGTTATAATAGTGACGGTCATTTCTCACTATTTAGTTAGACAAGAGCTGGTGATGAGTAATGTTGACTAGTTACTTTCCCTTTAGTCTATCACTTCGAAATTAGGGACTGCTATGTCTATATATATAGCCTTTTGTGAAACAAACAAATGGTATGGATTTTAACTTAAGTATTTTAAAAATTCAATATGGTAGCTACAAAGACAGATATATTTGTCAACGTTAAAATATTTTTATATAGACGTTAAGTATAAGAAGAGTTCATTACATTTTATGATATTGTTATTCCAGACTACATGCTGCCCTTGGAACTATTTTATATTTGCTTGCGTTATCTCCATTATTACATAATATTGGTCGGTTCTGCTGAGGACAATGAGGTCAATCCTAAACTACACGACTTGATAGACTTTCCAAAGACCCTCCACTGTACGCGTCTATAGGTGTCCATAACCATGTTCAAGGAAACACAGAACTCACTGGGTACAACGTCAGGCGACTTCAGAAGTATGTATCTCAGCAAAAAAAAAAAACAAAAAACAACAACATGAACAGTGATTTCTTTCTCCGATTCACTTAGAAACGCTGCTGTGATTTAACGCTTTATCCTGATGTAGTCATTCTTTGTGGCGTCCTGGACATACAGTGCAGGAATGCTATCTCCAGTAACTGTCGTCAATATTCTCTCTATAGTGACAGCAGCAGGCGTTCTCAAACTTCTTTCTTTATCTCAGCAGATCACGATGGGATTTATACACTAGGCTGTTGCTTCCTTTCCATAATCACGCTACCTTTCTTCGAACCACCTGAAGGGAGACCACAGTTTACTAGTGGTCTGTAGACCACAGATTGAGAACCGCTGAACTAGAACTTTTGTTTTACTCTGTACTTTGTTGAATTTAACTAAATTTCTCGTTATGTGAGAAACCCGAAGCAACAATGAAGTGTTGAACAACTCTCATCTCTCTCTTATAAGGTCGCAACAAACTTCCGTTTTTCTCGTGCAAAGTATATTTCGTACAATCTTCTGTAGTTTTTATTTCTCTCATGATGTATCTGTGGTGGGGGGAATAACTTTCCGGAAGAATGTGGTGGATTTCTTGGACGATTTGTGAATTTAATCATGATAGCTACAATCTTGTAGTTAGTGGAGAGATTTAGGTGGTGTTACATTGTCATGCGTGGATCTTCTCTTGTCGATACTGTTCCATGTGTTGACGTAGTTGTTTTACGAATATCGTTGTTTAAAAAAATTGATGACTTAATTCCTCTCTACTGAAGTCCATCCATAGAGGAATTTCAGTGAATAATGAATGCTCGGGGATGCGGCGTGAGATAAATTTATAGGTACTAAACATGTCAAATTGTAGCGCCACAAATCTAATCTTCGGCAACACGCCACTGTATTAGCATATGCATATCTTATACAATGCAATACACTCACCATACTGTGAGAATATCGTAACTATACATGATAGTAACTCTAGAATAGTGTTAACTTCAGGTATATAGTAAAATAGTATTGTCTATTACTTTATTACCAAAGATGTAACTGGATATACAATCCCCAAGGCGATAGATATCAAACGTTTTTATCTAACTTATTTATTACAGTAAAGGACCGTAGAGGCTACTAATACATGTTGAATAAGTAGGAAATAAACAAGTTTTATCCCATGCTGACATTAACTTCAACGTGGAGTTACACACTCGTTGACTGTATCACTTTGCTAAACATTTTATTATCATATAAGCTTAACAAAGGCACAATAAATTTTATTAAATTCTTTATGTTAATACCATTTTTGGATATTTTCCATTTAGTGCCCATCAACAGTACAAAAGCGTCAATGCGAAACTTATTACCAAATGCTTGGCTCTTATCTTTGTGAATTTATATGGAGAAATATAAACAAAGATGAATATTTATTAAAAAAATATTGTTTAATATCACAGAATTCACTAAATAAATATCATATAATGTTTTATTATTGATTATTTTATCTGATTGCATTACTGGTGTTATTTTCAAAACGATCTGTTGGTGAGCACCAAACGGAAAAGATCCCCATTTTTTACTAACGGTATAGTGTATGGATTGCGATATATATATATATCAAAACAGTTAATTATCTCAATGAGTTAGTTGGTGTGTAACTCGAGGAAAAGTTTAATATCCATCTAATCTTTATGTTTTATAAATTTTCACACAACAGCCTTTGATTCGTTAATTGTGATTTTCTTTAGAAAATGCAGACGAACATGTAGTGCAGTAATATTTTAGTTGAAAGGAATCTACTGACTGCCTTGAAGAGTTACGTTTTTTTTCGTTTCCACAGATTAGTTATATGGGCTGTATGCATGTTGGGGGGAATTCACGCGGTTTGTATGATCAACTATCGCAATTCTTTCGTTGCTTATTTACGAACTTGTCGGTATGCATCCAATAGTGTAAATGATTCTGGCACGCGATGTTACCAATGCTCAGGTTGTATTATTAAGGTGCCACTTTTAAAACTAGGCCTGCACTGATAAAATGTTAAACAAGAGGGAATCCCAATAGCCGTGGCACTTGAAATTCTTTTAAACAGGATTAGAGTAAAATAGTCTATGAGACCTTTGTTTTTATTAGCCATATTTTTGTGTGCCAGCAATACCAAGCGTGGGACACGCGTATACCCGATTTGATTTTATTACTCATCAGGATCTCTACCAGCCTACTGTCAAATTGAAATTCTTATAGGCAGGATTAGAATAAATTAATCTATGAGACCTTAGGCGTGGTCAAATACATAAATCAAAAGGGTTTGACCTCCTGAGTCCCAAACTGTAATTAGATCTCAAATCGGTCAAGAAATGACGTAGCTATGAGCTAAAAGTTTGTACTTGAAAAACAAACAAACAAACCTCAGAACCGATGTATGAGCCGCTCAGTCGCGGCTAAAAAGAACTCAGAGCCATTCCATGAGCCGCTGTGCTGCAGCTAAAAATAAAATAGTTTGAAATTGTTGAATTTTAAAAGGGTGATATGATGGTCATTTGGTCGAAGCAAAAACAACGACACAGGACATCTCTTTCTTTAAACACACACACAAGATGTATATTATATCTTGTTGATAAGGAAAACCAACAGAAAGATGGGTAAAAAAGAGGCATTTAGTTTTGACTTTAATCAAATATCAAAAGATGATATTAAACACTTGCACGTTCAGATTTTAACTATTACATTAAATAATTATCGCGCAAAGAGGGAACATGTTTACCTATGTGTAAACTAGATATCAGATGTAAGAGACTCATTTTACGAAAGTATATTATTTACAGTTTTATAATTAATTTGTGACCATGGGTGGATTGTTGACATAACAAAGGCATACTTTGTAAGCTTAATTGTTTGTCTTAATTAAGTTGCAGGCTATAACACTCACATATTCTTTACATTATTTAGAATGAAATGAAGTCGAAGCCCTGAAGTTTTGGACTTACGACCTAAAATTTATTCTGTTACTAGGGTTTATTATTCTTGGTGGTGATTAGAGAATATATTTTTATTCGATGCCGCTGATCACTGAATTTGACGCCATTAGTAAAACTAAGAAGTAATATCAAGGACAAACCATGTGTCAAGTTTAACGATCTAGTGATTATATGTTTATTATCAGCATGTGTACAGATAACCAGTAAAAAGTACATTAGTGAAAGCATAGGGTATTGAATTGATGTTAAGCCAGACTTCAATACGAAATTGAAAGACTGTTTGTCACATTCCTCATATGATAGCGTGGTGTTACATCGTCTGTAAGTTTGTAAACATAATTAATGATAATATGATCCGACTGAAAAGAAGCCTACTTAACCTACAGTACGTTAACAGTGACCTTTCTTCCAAGTCGCGCGCTTTTATCGCTGCCACATAACTTTTTATCATTTGGATGATGTTTTTTTGTTTGTTGTGTTGTAGTTTATTAGCTCGCCGCCAGGACACTAGTGTAGGACAGAATGAATTGTCTATTTTGTGTGACACAAGTTTAAGGGTTTTCAGTTGAGAGGATTCGTGTGTCTCCGCATGAGATGTTCTTGCACATGACCTCGCTCAGGAGGCCAGTGAGCGGTGACATCTGGTATATCACAAACTGTTTCGAATATCTTAAAATAGAGCACATGTTTTTAAAGAAAGTTAAATGGAAATCGGCTTAAAATATTATTTTTTACCTGTTTATACTTCATATCATTAGAAGAATCGTTTCTAAACCGTTGCTTCGGGGGATTATTTTCGGTTATTATACAAAATGGAAGTCAGTGAGGATTTAAATAAAATTAGATTATGGTGCCATACAATAGACGTATGATTTTCTTTACACACCCACACACAAACTTAAAGCTCTAATATCATTAACTATAATTAAGGCTATAAAAATCCCTTGTAACCCATATTTATATATGTTACTTCAAACCAAAAATCTAATCAAGTTCAAGGTTATTATTATTAGTTCAGTAAAAACTATAATAAAATAGCCAACCATCCTATTAAACACAATTTTAAATTTATTAATAAATAAAGTTCAAGATTATGATCATAATATTCATAAGTGTTGGATATTAGAAAATAATAATGAAATTGTCTCACGCGATCTAGAAACGTTAAAGAAAGCAAACAATACTGCTTTAATACACTTGATTGATTTGGTGGACTTTTCCTTGTACGAGCTGGTGGGTTTTGATTTATTTATTGAAGCGCCTATTAAACTGTCTACTGTTAAACTCTTTAGAATAGAGATATATTTTATTAATTTTAATATTGGATCCGTTGATTACGTTAATAAACAGATTGTTGATATATCCACGGATGCTAAATATTCTCCTAATATTCCTAACATGTATATGTATTTAATGTAGGTTTCTTATTTATTTTAACTTTCAGATTCACATATCATTTGCTTAGTTTGAATAATCAAAGTATTAATAATTATATTACCACGATATGTCTTATGGGGTTTGGCATGGCCTGGTGGTTAGGGCGATCAACTCGCAATCTGCGGGTTGCTGGTTCGAATCCTCGTCACCGAACATGTTCGTCCTACGTAGTTGCCGAGTCAGCAAGCCAACCCGGGTGTGGCTTACAAAAATACCAGCCGACTCCAAACTAGTTAGGAGGTTTGTTTGTTTGTAATTAAGCACAAAGCTACACAATGGGCTATCTGTGCTCTGCCCACCACGGGTATCGAAACCCGGATTCTAGCGATGTAATTCCGCTGACATACCGCTGTGCCACTGGGGGCACTAGTTAGGATTAAGGTTGTAAAAGAAAAACAAAATGCTATATGAAAATGATATACGGTATCTGATACATAATTGCCATATGAAAATGATATACGGTATCTGATACACAATTGCCATATGAAAATGATATACGGTATCTGATACACAATTGCCATATGAAAATGATATACGGTATCTGATACACAATATTTTTACTTAGATTAAGATATACAATAAGAAATGGTTCGGCTGAAGTAAATATTTTGAACAGAGTGTAGTTAGTGTGCCCGGATTGTTATCCGAGGGTCACGGTTTAAGCCCCTATTGCAAAAATGCCTTCCACACTTTGGAACCGTGGGTGCGGCATAACAGTGCTAGTCAACAGATATCCCACTGTTTCGTCAGAAAAAAAGAGTATCTCAAGACATGGGAATTAAGGACGACTATGTGCAGATAGCCCTTGCTTAACTTTGCGTTGTTCAGATAGCCCTTGTTTAACTTTGCGTGAAAATTCTAAATACAGCATGAGTATTTTTTATAAACGTCAATAATTTTCTTTCTAAGTTTGTAGTCTTCCTTCATTTAATAATAACATTAAATCTTACACATGATGTACCTCTATAAGTGTTCCCCCTTCTCAGATATCCATATTATTAAGGTACACTTCACAATTCTGATATTTTAGTTTGTACCTTAATTTTCATTGTGTCTTGTATGTGAAAGCTTTTTGTTTTTGGTCTTTTTGTCTACAAGTAACTTTAAAAGGTAACAAAATAGTGTCAATGGTGGTCTGTATGACAACCCTGGTTATTTAATTAATATTGCTCTGAAGTGTAATTTATACTGCAGGAATCCCCTTGTGGGTCAACGGTAAGTTTACAGACTTACAATGCTAAAATCTGAGGTTCGATTCCCGCGGTATACTGAGTGCAGAGAACCCCTTGTGTAGTTTTATGCTAAAAACAAACACACCACTGCAGGAGGCTTTTGCGCAATACACTGGGAGCAATATTCCCTCTCCTCCTTATATGCTTTCCAAAGTCCATCAACCTATTTGAATAACCTAAACGTCCTAAAGGCAAAGAATCCTATTGGAGATGTCTGCGAATGTAAAAGAAGGAATTTCAATTTCTTGACTTGGACGTGTGACTGGATTCTGTGTCTTGGTAGAACCACATCTTACTGGCATCCAGTCCTTATAAAAATAGTATTCACTCACGATATAAATTTGGCAACACGTTAGCCAGATAGTGTTTATATAGTTCACGTTCGTATTTTTAATTTACTGCAGCTGGAACCTGCAACCATCATAAACGCCTTGGATGTATTTTCTCGACATGTCCCAAATTTATCTTACATGAACTATAATACATATTATATTGTAATTACATGTTAATATTTTGAGAAGTAGCTGCTTCTTGGGGTTCAAACCCTGAAACTTTTCGATAGCCTAGTGACGCCTCTGATGTTCTGTAACATTTTTGAAATGCTGTATCACTGTCAGATCGATAATAAATCGCTTAGACTTCCAAATAAAGTTGCGTAGACACAGAGTTGGAGTAAGACCACAGTGGACCCACAGGTTTGTTTGATTGTTCTAAAGCAAAGCCACAATGGGCTATCTGCTCTTTCTGCCGAGGGGAATCCAACCCCAGATTTTAGCGTTGTAAGTTTGTAGACTTACCGTTGTCTCACCTGGGGACTGGACTCATAGGTAACTTTAGTTCTGTGGGCACTCCTTTCTCCACAAGCACTTTTTTGTTACTTAAATATATTATTTACAGTTACAAGGATAATTTGCACTTTATTTGTAAAGGATCATTGTGTTTTGAGTTATCTCCAGCTACAAACTGTTTACTTTTTAATTATCTTCGACTGATAGCCGGCCGTGGAGTAGCCTGTTTTTCCTTGGTGGAATCACATCTTTCCTTGTTTTACTGATACTTTAATCACCGCAGGTACCCCTTTATACGAAACATAAAATTTTGTACTTTGCATATATTTACTTTGTGTTGGAAAGGATGGTGTTCAAGTGCAATCCGCACTGGTAAATTTCCATACATTTTAACTGAAATGCAACAAGAGCTTTTAACGTGTTGAGTGATAGGACATGGGAATGACCATGGAAAAAGTGGTGGAATATGTAAATTATTACCACTGATTGTGAAAGACATTCTGTATGTGTGTATGTATTTATTTATAGTATCATAACTATATGTTGTTCATGTTTATTTACATAATATAATTATATATTATTTATAGTTTTTTATTTACTTTAAGCTAATATCCATTGATTTAAATAAACATGTTTTTATACCTATCTCTCAGGATTGAGAGATTGTTTAAGGAATGGAAAGAAAAGTAAGAGAGATTTCAAACTATTCTGGAAAATGTTCGCAGTTAAAATGTTACAGTTTGTACAAAAACATTACTATTTCGATAAAAAAAAAAAACATTCTGCTGCTGTAAAAGCATTATTCTGTTCCTATAAAAAAATGTCACTTTGTTATTATAAAAAATGCCTGTTAGTTAGGGCCCTCGACTAGCAGTCTGCTAGTCGTGGGTTCGAATCATCGTTACTGAACATGTTCGTCCATTTAACCATGAGGGCGTTATATATAAGACGACCAATCCCACTATTCATTGGTAAAAGTGTAGCCCAACAGTTGGCACTGGGTGGTGTTGACTAGCTAGCTACCTTCCCTCTAGTTTGTCATTGCTAAGTTAGGGACGGCTAGCGCAGATAGCTTTCGAGTAGCTCAAAAAAAAAGTTACCCTGTTTCTATAAAGATCTTACTCTCTTCCTATAAAAGTTCTATTCTATACCTATAGTTCCTGGTGGGTCAGCAGTAAGTTCACGGACTTAAAACGTTAAAATCTCGAGTTAGATTCCCCACAGCAGATAGTCCAATGTGACTTTGATTTAAAGCAAACAAACTTTCCCATAAAAATTGTATTCTGTTTCTTTAAAAATATTATCATGTTTCTATAGAAACCTTACTCTGTTATTATCAAAATATTATCCTGTTTCTTTAAAAACCTTATTCTGTTATTATCAAAATATTATCATGTTTCTTTAAAAATCTTACTCTGTTATTATCAAAATGTTATCACGTTTCTTTAAAAATCTTACTCTGTTATTATCAAAATATTATCACATGTTTCTTTAAAAATCTTACTCTGTTATTATCAAAATATTATCATGTTTCTTTAAAAATCTTACTCTGTTATTATCAAAATATTATCACATGTTTCTTTAAAAATCTTACTCTGTTATTATCAAAATATTATCACATGTTTCTTTAAAAATCTTACTCTGTTATTATCAAAATATTATCACATGTTTCTTTAAAAATCTTACTCTGTTATTATCAAAATATTATCCGTTACCGTTGAATACATCAATTGCGTCATTGAATGAGCGCCAAAATCTGATAATATATTTGCGAGTGATTCTCAGGGTTATTAGATAAAGTTACGAGATAAGTTAGTACAAACATCACATCTCCGTCTAAAGTTTAATATATATATATATACATTTGGATTTGTTATAACTCATAAATACGGTAACGGCAGATTGTCACATCTTGTCATTCCTATGTTTTGGCGGAACATAACATAAATACTTAGTTAACTTAATATTCAGAAGTTATTAACTCTTACACTATTTTGGAAGTATTTTAACACTACGTGTAAACCTTCATTTTTTAAGAAGGAATATTAAATAACTGGAATATCTTTGGTTTTCTGTTGTGAGGATTAAAACAACTAACAGAATTACGAAGGTCGCAGATAAATTGGACTAAGTTCACAAATGTGTATTTCAGACTATAATATGTCACGATTCTCTGACTGAACTTTAAATGAAACAAAATGATTCATGGTTTGTCACGTATAATCTTCATGCGGTAAAATAATAAAACTCACTAAATTGCAGACGTTTTTCCTCCTCTCATTTCGGATTTCAAATAAAAACAGCGCTTAATCGAATTTAGTGAAAAAAGATAGATTTAAATGCCTTTTTTCAAGCGACATGTGGTAAAAGAAAATACACTTAAAGCACTCTTTTCAAGCGACATGTGGTAATAAAAGTTACACTTAAAACGCTCTTTTCAAGCGACATGTAGTAACAAAAGATACATTTAAAGTGCTTTTTTCAAACCTCTGACTTAAACTGTACAATAACTTGACAGAAGTACAAAAGAAAAAAAAGAACAATAACAATAAAAAACCTCTACAACCTCGTGCAATCTTTGTCACGAATGTCAGGGTTGTTGGTTACAATGCTTGGCCGTGTTTCGGCGTTTAACACCGTAACATTAGTTAGGATATTGCTAACTGAAATGAGAATGTTTTACCGAGTTTCCTATTAACGTCTCGTGCTGTTTGTTCTTTTCGAGTCCTTCATCAGGTAGCGTCGAAACTATGAAAAACAACAGAAATCCATAGAAAAATCATTTCACATACTGAATCCATCGCCTAAATCCATTAAAAAAAAGGAAGAAGGTTAGTGCGTCACTATTAACTTTATGAATAGATTATTAAATATACTGAACTCTATTCATTGGCACAAGTATAGTAGAAATTATACGCTCGAATGACATAGACAGAGGCAGTAATACAGTGTTATATGTAAGAAAAGTTGGACATTGTAACTTAGATTGGCCGGGACCTGGAATTCCTACTAACATGGTATGGAAAAGTGCTTTTACTGATGCAAATTGAAGGCCACGTAGAATGATGTAATTTTCAACGGCATTGTGGAAAAAAGGAGAAATAGGTTATAAGAAAGTAATATTGTTGTTGTTTTTTTAGTGCAAAGCTACACAAAAATCTGCAATCTGTTCCTGCAGGAAATCGAACCCAGACTTTAGCTTTATAAGTCCTTAAATTTGAGTACAGGAAAGTACTAAAAAAAGAAGTTATATACGAGATAAAGTGGTATCGTGCAGTTGTACCAATAACACCTCTGTACAAAACCTTACATTACTGGTTTGACTTCTTGCTACTAACATTTTTTAAACTAGCAGTCGATACGTACTATTGAGCCTCTGGGTTTGACTGATACTAAACGTAACAAGCTGTTTGACTGATACTAAATGTAACAAGCTGTTTGACTGATACTAAATGTAACAAGCTGTTTGACTGATACTAAATGGTAACAAGCTGTTTGACTGATACTAAATGTAACAAGCTGTTTGACTGATACTAAACGTAACAAGCTGTTTGACTGATACTAAATGTAACAAGCTGCGTTTAAAATGGGTGAATTTGCACATTACTACGAAACTTATACTTCATTATATCTTTTTCACTGATACCGTTGAATCTATAAACTTTTTTTAGCAATTATAAACGTATAGAAACAACTGGTAATTACTTACTTTAGTAAAATACAGGTTCGAGAATATTAATGTTACGAAGTTAGGTCAAAAGTTTTTCTCTATACTTAGAACACCACGTGATGTAGATTTACTTTATTAGTTTCGGTAACATCATGCTACATTTTATAAACAAATGTCAACATTCTTGTCGCACGAGCCCGTTAAAATTGACACTAGCTGAACGCCCAGAATACTTTTTAGAAACAAAAGAAAAAAACAATGCTTTGAGAAGTTGAGTTAATGAAATTTAATCTAATTGCAATTCATTTGTCACGTGATCATGAAAAGGTTGTTAGCTGCAAAGTTAGATTAACTGGTGACGTACAAAGCTCAATACTGTTGTGCACGTAATATTCGCGATCTCAATGTTATTTTTTAAACATAAAAAACAAATATCAGGGTATTATACGTTAACCATTTTCAGGTAGCCGTGTTTTTTTATAGAAGAAACAAAATCTAGGTTAGTTTACTCATTTCTATATGTTTAATTGTATAGAAATAAAAACTAAAATTCGGATAATTTCATTTTTGATATTGAAATATCTCAAATTACAAAACTATATTTAAAGTGATCAGCGAATGACGGAAAGGAGACAACTGAAATAGGGTACGCAGTAACGGATTTAGCTACGAAGCATGTGACGTTACCTTAGCTATGGGGGATTATTCATATATTTCCATATTTGAAACTCCCTAATTCTAGGGTTATCGTGGTTACAATTGTTATTGTGCACTATTCTCGACTTGTTAACATTTGCTCATCGCGTGGTTCTTGATAAAACGAGTAAGTTTCATGTAGAGCTAGACAAATGCTATGTAATTTCTGAAAAAATGATGATAGCTAATAAAGATCCATACACTAAATTTGGTTGATTGACTATAAGATACAAGTTTATGTCTTATAATATCATATAATATGCTGTTCACGTGATCGTATCTACAAGTGGTTTCAAGTATGATTGTCACGCCATCTATGAATATGGGCGTACACACGAATTCCTGTTAAGATTTGTCATGCAAAAGTTAATGAAGAGTTGTATACGTCATAACGTAGCAACTTTTAAATTCAGCTTCACAACAACTACGTACGCACTACAGACATTGTTAAGCATTTTCACTTCCTTGGTGAACTTTTTGTCTCTGGTATAGCTGTAGTGACACAGTTTTTAATATGTGTGAAGTATTACTTTGTTATCGATGTTTACAACACCACAAAATTCTGTGATTCTGTAATGAAACTTCGGTTCCGAACAGTGCTATACTATTTATTACAAACAAGGTATTTCCGTTTATCCAATTAGGCATAGCGTGGGAAGTTGCACCCTCTCTACTCTAATGTATTTATATGATAATTTACGTCAGTCTGTTTGAACGAAGTTCAAAGGTCGTTAACTGAGTTCATTAACGTTGGAATAACTCCACTGTAGGAGTACATTTACTTACAGTAGAGTTATTCCAACACATTATATCAGGCTACAAAGTGTTGTACACGTATAGAAGTTCAGGTTGCTTATCAGTTTGGCATTTCTATCCATCTGTACAGCTTGGAGGTTGCGTTAGTATACTTGACTTAGTGCTGAAATATTATAATACTTTTATCAATAGGCATAAATATATCACCAAATAAAGTACGAACTGATAAAACACAAAATATTGCGATAGCTCCATTATCCATTCATACTTTCCTAACTTCAGTTAGTGAATACATAACTGGTAGGGTCATCTTTCACCTGTGGTGTCAACGCGCGAGGGCACGTGAATAGTTTCTCTGCTGTTTAGTAACACAGGTAGCCATTTTAAGGGACAAACCTAATAGGGTCACTTTGCACTTGTGGTCTCAACGTGCGAGGGCGCCTGAATAGTTTTCTCTGCTGTTTAGTAACATAAGTAGCCATATTAAAGGACACGTGTGGTAGGGTCACCATTTACCCGTGGTGACAACGTGCGAGGGCGCCTGAATAGTCTTCCCTTCTGTTTAGTAACACAGATAGACATCTTAAAGGACTAGCTTTGCTTGTCTATTTTTACCAGTATGTTTACTATATTATATATAACAGCTAATTATACTAGTTTAGAACAGGTATTTTGTCTTATTGCACTGAGCACCGTACAGTGTAAACACTAAACAAACAGTTCAGTCTTGCTTGTAGACTTTATCAATACAAGTGATAACTTCTTCAGACTGCAGTGTTTGATAGGTACATCTGTAGGGGTAGCAGTTCAGCTTGTTGAAGTAGCATTATTCACTAGCTCTGTTATCCATTGGGATGGGAGCTGGGGACCCTAATGCTAAATCTAATAATTCTAATTGGATTAATACAGGGATAAGTTTTTAATTTATATCTCGCCAACCATGTCGATAATGCCCTCTTTCACCTTAGAGACACACTAAACTATTTACAATATGTTCTGCTAACATTATACAACTGGTAAACTGGAGCTAATCAAATTACCCAAATCCCAACTAACTTTACAAACACAGTTACCTGTTTTACCTGTGTCCATTGCGGTCAAGCCAGAGCCTTTTCTTTTAACATTACTTACGAGTCGGTTACTATAGGTCAACTTTGTGGCCACCAGTGCCCAGCAGTCGAGTAAGAAGAGAGACAAACCTAGATTGGTAACAATTAGAAAAGCAATACACCTAAGGTAACATTTATATATGGGCAATAACGGAAATTTTGGAAATACAACAGAGTATTAGAAATAATCCAAATTTTGAAAGTATTATACGACCTAAGATATAGATAGCAGAACATCGCAAATACAAACTAACATAAAGTCAGAATCTTGAAGCTATAAATTATAATACAATATATAATAGATACATAAGATATAGTAAAAATATAAATTATAATACAATGACACTAGTATAATAAAGATCTTGTAGCAATTATTGCCTAACCTAAAGTCAGATTCTTGCGTTTGTTAAAGTTTTGGCAAGAGCTCAATCGAACGAACGTACACAATTCAAAACTTAGTTCTATAAAAAAATGTAACAGAACCAGTTACTGTAAAGCATTTGGTAATACTTACAAAACAGCAGTCAAATTTTTTATTACGTTTGTAAAAATATTGTACAACAACTCAAATGAATATGGAGTCTTAACCTTATAACATTAAAAGTTTGACAAACCTATACTCATAATATTGCAGCTGCAAAAAGGGAACTGTTACAGTATAACAAACTTACTCTCTGAATCAAACAGATGTAAATAGATTTGGTAACAATTCAAATCGATAAACATTCAGAACATAAGGGTTGGTAAACGTGACTCAGTAGAAACTGAAAATTCAAAATACATTCAAAATTGAACAGCTGATAGTGGTACGAAGTTAGATAACAATTCAAACCAACCTATAAACATAACCTTACAGTGTTGTAAGAAATCAACCTAAGTCACACTGACAGTCAAAAACCTTATTACTATAAACATTTTGTTAAAAATCAAAATTTTAGGGACACAAAAAGTTTTCACACTTACCTATAATCAAACTTACAAAAAAGTCAAGCTGCCATAAATGATCAGCGAGAACACTTCAAGTCAACCCCATATGACTTAGTAATCTTTTCTTTCTTTCACAGTTATGAAATAGGAATATTAAACTTTGATCAGCATTGAAATCTGTATAATCATACATATTGTTAGTTATTTAAGTGTACGTTTTTATCTTGTCCAACACCATCACATCAAACTTGACATCGAATTAGTTCCATAACGGAAGTCGTAGCAGGAAATGACGCTTATTTATTTTTATAGACCGGAAAGCCAAGCAATGAGGTTGGAATACTCCGGAAATAGGGTCAGAAGGGCAGTTATTGTCTTGAAACGAGGTATGAAGTGAGTTTTAGCATGAATGTATTTCACATAGATAGAGGTTTAGTATCTACGGTACTTTTACTAAAGCAGCAGTTAAATATGAAGTTTTATGCATTTTTCCTTTCGTTATTTTAACGGTCCTAAACAAATCAGCATTAGTGCTAAGACGCATCTTGTTTTATTGTTTTATTTTAATGGCCCTAGACAAATCAGCACTTGTGCTAGGGCACTTTTTGTTTTACTGCTTATAGCGGCTCGTCTGATCCAAGTGCCCTTGATTTAAGAAAAGTGAATTGAAGTATATAATTGTTTGACGACAAAGTAAATTTTATTAATAGTCTAATATTCACGAAATTAAACAGCCTAAAGAAGCGTATAAGTTATGTAGTTGTGAAAACAAACAAGTTACAGATGCTGTTGTAGACGTGCCACTGCTATTTTCGTATATAATGTAAGATTTATCTCTATAATTACAAGCACGTGTACGTACGGAATATTCCAGAACTTCTATCAATTTTTAGTCAGAGAGAGAGAGGTTAGAATTGCTAGATTTGTGTTTCCGGAAAGTTAGAAATATAATGTTCTAGTTATATGAGTGTGCGTGTGATTACATTTTAGTAAATCTCAATATTAGGTACGTGTAGCCAAGCGAAACTAAGATCTTCATGCGTTTGGACCTATTGGTCGTACACGTATTAAATATACGTATGTTATACACAGTACAGTTGCTATTATTTTAAACAACTTGTGAGTTGCATTCTTTCGGAACTTGTTTGTTGGTGAAAGCATGACAAATGAAAATATTTAGATAAATGAGGTAAATGTTTTTGTCTCTGTGCAACATTGTCACGATGAAGAGTTTATACGAAGAATTGATGAAATATGATCGTCATTACTTTAAGTTTTACAAGATCTCTTGTGACTGTGAGGTTTTTGAGAGTGTTGTGACATGCAGTGTGACAAGATATAAGATTGCAGAGCCTGATCTCTGAAGTTTTTAACAACTTTCCGACCCATTAAGATATGGCGGTTGTTAATAGTACTGTGACACACTAGGATGGTAATATATCCTGCGACTGTTTATATCGCATTCCACAGATTAATATTGACGGAATTTATGTTTACAGTTCTCGAAGATAAAATTTGATTGATGTATGCTAAATCGCCATGTAATGTTGATATTTATAACACATTGTTTTGTGTGCTTATCTGCTTGTTTGTAGATTGTTTATTTAACTAAACGTATGCTGTTAAATCCTTGTTTAGGACTGGTAATGATAAAAACATACACATCTCTTTTTATCCACTATCATAAAAAACATGAAAATTACTTGATAACAGTTTGTGGTGTATACCAATATTACTTTTACAAGAGATATGATCAACAGTTTTTTCTTGTTAAAGTTATACATACTGTCATTATCAGTCACTCAACTGTATTTTTTAAACTGACCTACCTTTTATAATAGTGATCTCTCATCTTAATGGCTATTTAAAATTTTTCAGCCAGTGGTGATCTTTCATCTTAACGGCTTTTTGAAATTTTGATAAAAGGTTTAGAAAAATCCCTCCAGTATGCACAGGCTCGGGATGGCCAAGTGGTTAGGGCGCTTGACTCGCAATCTGAGGGTCGCGAGTTCGAATCTCCGTCCCACCAAACATTTTCTCCCTTTCAGCCATGGAGGCGTTATAATGTGACGGTCAATCCCACTATTCGTTGGTAAAGCTGTAGCCCAATAGTTGGCGATAGGCGGTGATGACTAGCTGCCTTCCCTCTAGTCTTTCACTGCTAAATCAGGGATGGTTAGCGCAGATAGCCCGCATGTAGCTTTGCGCGAAATTCAAACCAAACAATCCTCGGAATATCAATTCCCTTGCATATTTTTTTTCACTTTACTGTTCAGTATAGTATCCAGAAAACCTGCCTGTAAGGAGTCTTATTTTTGTTTACGATGGAGGATTCTCAAGTTGTGGAGTATCGTTATCAACGGAACTATCGTCATCCCCAGTCACTTCTTCTATCGTCAACCCCAGTCACTTGGACTATCGTCAACCCCAGTCACTTCGACTATCGCCAACCCCAGTCACTTCGACTATCGTCAACCCCAGTAACTTCGACTATCGTCAGCCCCAGTCACTTCGTCTTCAGTTTCCTGATTCCCGGAAACTATTTGTAAAATTCTTTCGTTTGATCCCTCTTTGTTTGCTAAAACCTGGGAAAATACGACTCCTTTTAAATGCTAGAGTCACAGTTTGGCCATTTGCGCAGATAACGAAGAAGCTACTTCAGACCATAGGATTTTATCGTAAACAGTCAATCTTCAGTTTGGCATATCTAACTATGCAATATGGCTGCATATGAATCTTATAAGCAGTGTCTCATTTAGACATATACTTATCTTTGGTTAAAGTTATATATTACCTTGCTAAAATCGAACCTTATAATCGTTATTATGATACCATCTCTTCATCATGCTACTGTGTGATTTCATCTTCTCACTGATAAACTCGTGGACGGCGTTCTACAATTGAATCGTGCAAGTTTGATCAGACTTATTTTATCCTTAGGGTGACCGCAGACATGGTCCTATGATAACATCAGTTCTAGACCAAGTACTAGAGACGTTCAAGTGTTATTACTTGCTTTTTGTATACTTCATATCTCAGTACTTTCTCATCTAGCATGCTTGTTTTCCAATGTTATATTTTTGTTATATATATTTTCACCTACGTTGAAAAAGAATCCCCCACTTCCATGATACATTCCTTGACTTTGTTAGTGGATCTAAAATGAAAACTATTACGCTTTCAACTATCGTTCCAACACTCTATATACTGTTATACACTGCTTTCTAAGGACCTTTAATTTGGTTACTAAAGTACCAGATTCTACACTACAACATATAACCAAACAGAATGTGTGTGTCTCTCCAGAGACTTTTTGATACAACGGTGTCCAGCTACTGAAAGAATATGGTGGTAATAAACTACTTTAAGGACAAACAATATTGATAGTACTATTTGCATCTGGGCCATTTTATCTTTTATTTCTTTTCATTTTTAATGCAAAATTCACAAAGTTTAAGAGAATCCCACTCTCACTAAAACATATTTTAATCTGTGAGCTATAAGGTGCTAATGTTTAACTGTAAGAATCTAATGTCTGTGGGTTATACGAAACTCGTACCTGTGTACTGTAAGGGGGTATTTTCTGTACATTGTAAGGGCTAATGTGTGTGGACTGTAAGGGGTATTTTCTGTGTATTGTAAGGCACTAATGTCTGTGGACAGTAAGCGGTATTTTCTGTGTATTGTAAGGGACTAATGTCTATGGACTGTAAGTAAATATTTTCTCTGTGAGGAGATATTTTCATCATACTGTAAGAAGCTAATGTCTTTGGACTGTTAGGAGATATTTTCTATGTACTGTAAAGAGCTAATACATTTAGATTGTAAGGAGCGAATGTATGTGGACTGTAAGGAGCTATCTTCTGTGTATTGTAAGGCACTAATGTCTGTGGACAGTAAGCGGTATTTTCTGTGTATTGTAAGGGACTAATGTCTGTGGATAGAAAGCGGTATTTTCTGTGTATTGTAAGGGACTAATGTCTGTGGACAGTAAGCGATATTTTCTGTGTATTGTAAGGGACTAATGTCTGTGAACTGTAAGTAAATATTTTCTCTGTGAGGAGATATTTTCAGCATACTGTAAGAAGCTAATGTCTTTGGACTGTAAGGAGATATTTTCTATGTACTGTAAAGAGCTAATACCTTTAGATTGTAAGGAGCGAATGTATGTGGACTGTAAGGAACTATCTTCTGTGTATTGCAAGGAGCTAATGTCTGAGGACTGTAAGGAGCTATCTTCTGTGTATTGCGAGGAGCTAATGTCTGTGTACTATAAAGATCAAATGCCTGTGGACTACAGAAAGTTACTTTCTGTTTACTTTAAGGTGCCAATGTCTGTGTGGACTATAAGGAACTAGCCTATGTGAACTGTAAAAATCTAATGTCCGTGTACCATAAGAAGCTAATATTTCTGGGCTGTAAAAGATCATGTATTATTAAATAAAGATGAAGGTCCGGCGAATATTTATGTAAAAATGTGGGGTGACCTTCTCTAAAAGTTCACGCAGGAATTGTTATTGAACAAAAACAAAAAGTATTAATAAGACACGATAATATTTTGCAACTCACTCCTGAAGATGACGAAACATGTGTAGTCAACTTTTAGAGGTCATACATTGGCCTTAATTAAAATGTTTTTAATTGTGTCCTTATTTTAACGTTGTGTGTTATTTATTATTTTAACATTATATACAAGTGCCAAGAAATAATACTCAGACTGTAAGCTGCTAAAGTCTGTATACTGTAAGGAACTAATGTTTGTATGGATCTAATGCCTATTGACTGTAAGAAGGTAACGTTTGTATACTGTAAGGAGCTAATGTCTGTAGACTATAGGAAGCTATTTTCTGTGTATTGCAAGGAACTAATGATCGTGGACTGTAAAGATCTATTATCAGTTGACTGCAAGGAGCTAATGTGAGAACTGTAAGGTGCTAAAGTCTGTATGCTGTAAGGAACTAATGTTTGTATGTACTATATGGATCTAATGTCTATTGACTGTAAGAAGGTAACGTTTGTATACTGTAAGGAGCTAATGTCTGTAGACTATAAGAAGCTATTTTCTGTGTATTGCAAGGAACTAATGATCGTGGACTGTAAAGATCTATTATCAGTTGACTGCAAGGAGCTAATGTGAGAACTGTAAGGTGCTAAAGTCTGTATGCTGTAAGGAACTAATGTTTGTATGTACTATAAGGAGGTAATATCTGTGTACTGTAAGGAACTAATGTCTGTGTATTATGAGGAGCTAATGTCTGTGGACTGTAAGAAAGTAACATTTGTGTACTGTATGGAGCTAATGTCTGTGGACTGTAAAGAGCTAATGTGAGAACTGTAAATTGCTAATGTCTGTGGCCTGTTTGTTTGTAGTTAAGCACAAAGCTACACAAAGGGCTATCTTGCTCTGCCCACCACGGGCATCGAAATCCAGTTTCTAGAATTGTAAATCCCGCTGTGCCACTGGGGACATCCTGTGGACTGTAAAAAGGTAATGTTTGTGGAATGTAAGGAGCTTATTTTATGTGTACTGTAAAATGCTAATGTATGTGTAAGGATCTGTTTGTACACAGTAAGGAGTTACCTCTGTTGAAATGTTTTTTCTCGTGTTTAACTAATTTACAATAGGGCTAATACTAAGGTATTAGCTCGAGCATCCTGATATTTGGCCCTGGGCCATCTCTTTCTTTAATATCTTGAAAATCTAAATCTCAAATAAAATAGGATAACCTCATCATTTATAGTAGTATTTCCTCATATGTCATGTTGTATTTTTCATCCACCCGTTTAATTCTTTGTTCTTCATCGGGATTCGGTTCATGTTTTGGGCCAGGGAAGGTCAGATTCGGCGTTGACCTCCTCCTTCTTTCTATGTTTAATAAAACTGCCAAATGCCTTCTCTTGACTCGCTCCTCCCCCCGGTGTCTCAGTGGTAACTCTGGAAGCTTATCACGCTAAACATCGGGTTTCAATACCCGCAGTTGGCACGACACAGATAGTCGCCCATTGTGTAGCTTTGTGTTTTTACGTTTGAAACAGTTGTCAGCTTTGGATAACTTTCCAAGATAAAACTGTTCAGTGTAAGAGCCGGATCAATCTATCCAGAATAGTTAGGATTTCTTCCAAGTCAGGAGATTTGTCAACGTCATCTGTCCCGATGATTCCGATATTTTCAGCAGTATGTTTAAAACCTTGATAGATTCCAGCTTCACAGCGTATTGGTGGCATCTTTCGATGTATCAGGCTTCCTTGCGGTTTGTTAATGCTGTTTCAGGTGGGCAACAAGATACGACATTTGCTCTGCATTGTTTCCTCCTCCATTATCTTGCAAAATAATTTAAAACTACGCCTGAGATGCGTCTCACAATCGTAATCTATGGACCGAGTAGGTGGGAATGCCGTTGTTAAAATCTGGTTGGTTTCGCTCGCAAATGGTGTTTGTTGGATACGCTACAGAGATGCATGCAGCTTCAAAGTAATGGGTAAGAAGACAATGTAGCTATTGTTCTCCAAGTTGCACTGTTGTAATGGCTATGGTAGCTTTTCGCTGAAATTCACTGTCACTGACTGACAGAAATCAGTTAGTATGATTTTTAGTTCATCTCTCTACTCGACCTGTCAGACTGTAACTAGCTGATCATATCTCTTACTTCTATAGACGTTTGTTCTAGATTTCTCTCTGTTATGGAAACATTACCATTGAGTTTCTATGTTTATGTTATTGTCTTGTTTCTCCCCTGTTCTGATGATGCTTTTGTAGTTTATTGAATTGCTGCTTGCCTATGCTACGTTACTTTTACTTCACCATCTTGTACATTATTTTGGAAAATGATGGTTTAAACATTCACAGTATCTTCTAAACACTTTTGCTGCCCCCCCCTAGTGGCACATCGGTATTTCTGCGGACTTACAACGCTAGAATCTGGGTTTCGATATACCTTGGTAAGCAGAGCACAGATAGTCCATTATGTAGCTTTGTGCTTAATTACAAACAAACCAACAAACCCTTTTCCGAATAGTAATTACGCTCTTATAATGACTCTTTAAATTTCTGGTCACGATTTTGGTTTTGTAATTCCATTCCTGCATTTTAGTTCTTTAATTTCCAATCACATTCTTGTATTAGTTTATCGGGATCTTAACACATTCGTTAGAATATCTTCAAATTGCTTTTATTTTCTGCACGATTTTTCAAACCAAAATTCTTATTCAAGTATCACTTCTGTCACCAGGTCCTAAACTGGAGTCGTCTGGGATCGTCAGATGATCAATACACTTTATTTTTTGTAGTAATTTAAAAGTAGATTGTGAATTGAATGTGAACAATTGATTAAATTGCAAACAGTTAATTTGCTACAAGTGCCAATAATTCGACATAATAATATGCCAATTTCCACTACTTTCAGGTAATTAACAAATTGATTTTAAATATATAAGTTTTCAAGTACATGTTAAGGTCTAGAATAACCTGGTGGTTCGGGCACTCAACTCGCAATCTGCGAGTCGCGTGATGGAACTCTGTCACCAAACATGCTCGCTTTTTTAGCCGTGGGTGCATTATAATATGATGATAAGTCCTACTATTCGTTGGTAAAAGAGTAGCTCAAAAGATGGCTCAAAATTAGGGATTGCTAGCGAAGATAGCACCCGAGAATCTTTGCGCAAAGTTCAATAAACAAACGAATAAATTAAGTACTTGTATTTTTTCATTTACTTTTTCTTTTAAATATGAACTCTAAGACTAAGCAATGTGTAAATGCTGTAATAGCAGACTTATTTACATTCGTTTTTCTTGATCATCTTTGAATGGTACAAATGTGTGCTCTAGCAATTTCTTTCAGGAATTTACTTGCACTATTCTCTAAAATAATTATTTATAGAGCTAGCAGTATTCTTGCGTTAAGGGGGGGATCCCGGCTTAATTCGTTAAAACACTATGATAATGCTACCTGTAGGTCAAATTCGAAACGTGTAATTACAGATCAACACAGTGTTTTTATAAATCTTTTATTACGTTTCGGGTCTATTTGACCCAACAATGATCTCCATAACGTTATGATACTAGTAAACATATATTAGTGTTTATTCATAAAAGAATCAATGGTATGCAAATACAGAGTATTTTAATAAATTCAAGGCTTTTTGACCTGTTTAAATTTGTTATAAATTGCATCGTGCCAAACATAACATAATAGAAGAGTTAAAATTTACAACAAGAAACCATTTGTAAAATATTAATAAAATATGTCAGATCAGTTTTGTTTTTGAACCCATCTAGGAAGACCAATTAATCTGTATTTGAATCGCTTATCTCTTCAAACAATAAAAGTTTATTTGATCTGGTATTAGCTGACAATTCTTCAACATTACTTGGAATAAGTCCTATATTTTATGGTAAAAGCTAAAAGACATAATCTTATACGACTTATCTAGGGAGAAAAAATTACATGAAAGGCAAAATATGCTACTTAGATACGGCGTGGTGTTAAGGGTGTGTTTGCAACACGGAGAGATTTAAGCAATAAGTATGTAAAAGAGATAGTTTGAGTTACTTGATTTGCATTTGTTACTAAAAATATATTACATATAGGCACACATAGTGTTGTTAATGTTATTAATTATAGCAAAGAGATTCATTTATGAAAGTATTTTGTAAATGTCAATGAATGTCACACGTGCAGAATAGTTTACTGGGTGCTGTATTTGTTAGCCATCGAGTGTCCTTTCTTAGTCATCCAATATGAAATTAGTATACTTGTCATTTCTTACTAATTCAACCTTTAGAATTTTGCATAGATTTAAAATATTTCGAGAAAGTGCTTATGCATTAGATTTAATAAATTTTTCATCAAAAAGTAGTGGAAAAATAAACAAATATTGTGTTGTGAGTATAACAAAGAATTTTGAAATTTTCTCTGTATATTCAACACAATGAAGCAGTATACATATTTCTATTACTTCCACCAATGTGTATGATACTAGCTAATTGAATAGTATACATGCAAATTTTGTGTAATTCTAAATTAATGCGTAACTAAGAACTGAATAACTAACAAAAAGTACCATTACAGAGAGACGAATAAAGATGTTCAGAACCGAGACGTATAAACGTAGAATTATTAGTGGAGGTCCATATGGACTCCTGTCAAGTTTTTAAATATATTTTCTAAACTACTTTTGCACCAAAAACTTGTGTGTCCATGACGTTTTTATTTACAGCAGGGTCCCTATTAATTACACATACACAAATAAAACACTCTGTAAAATTACTCATGTATTTTTAGATAGAAAATGAGCGATTTCACGGACATTTTGGGGTTAACTCTTTATAATGAATGTTTTAACAAGCAAAAAACGTAAAATTACTGTGACATATGAAACTCAACGACAATGAGCGTTGTACATACAGTCGTAATTTGAAGGTTAAATAGTAGAAAGTAGGACTGTCTTTATGATATTGTTTTTATTATTCACTTGATAAGGTTCTGTAATAATGACTTGTAGAAAATGGCAGCAAGGATTACAGTACTGTTTCTAGACTTCTCATTGAGGATGATGTCAGCATAAAATATGTTAAATAGGGGGACCCACCCGTACATTGAAACAAGTTCTTGTACATTTTCAATGCTGTCTAAGCTTTTGCTGTTGATACTTCTTTCGGAATATAATTGGACATTGTTATGCAAAAATGACCTAACCCATAAATAATAGATTTGAGTAAATGACCAAAAAGTTTCGCTTTCTTTTAAAAAATTAGTAATCAATACCAGATGTATGTTCTAATTTTAATCAATGGAGATCGCTGTTACGTTTTAGGACATGATATTTTCATAACAGTAAACTATTTATTGTTATTAAACAAATTACAATTAATGCCTTAGGTCGTTTTTGTCTAACGCAGATTTCTCATTACTGCTATTTTTTAAAAAGATGTCAAGAAACATAATAATAAATAAATCGAAACTCCAGTCCTTTCTCACAGATTTATTTAAAACCACAACAACTGCCGAAACAAGTATTTTCATTCTAATCATTAGTGCTTATTGTTGTAACTCTCGAGGTAAAGGTTAGTCCTCCTCAATACAGAAATCCAGCTCTCCATCAAAGCCATCCACGTTATCAATGTTGTTCTCATCTTGAAGGATAGATTGGTAGAATGGCTTGCAGTCATCTGGGATGAGATACATTAGATTCTCAGATCATAATGCTTGGCCACTGACACTTTCTTTCCCTCAGGACACAGAAAAGGCAAGCCTTTAGTAAAAGGAATGCCGTGGACGCCCCCTAGTACGACGTGCATTGTTGAACTGCTGGGTCATGTATTTTAACAAAGAGGTCCTCATGAAAATTACATAGGGTTCACCTTTCTTTAATTGTATCTCACGTGTCATTAGCCAGTTAATTTTTTTAATCCAAGGTCCATTTTTTTGCTGACATTTCCTTTCTACAGCTCAGTAGTACTGAGAAAGTCTGATTTATTCATCTCAATGACGGTGAAGACGTTCCTCTGGCATCATACTTTCATCACATTTCGGTAGTCATTCAGCAGACATTAGACACCACCAAGTTCGAAATCATTAGGGAGGAGCTGTGTCCCGAAACTCTAGATCGTAATGTGAGGGTCTTCAAGAAGGCATAATTCTGGAGTAGGTATTGCAGAAGCAAGATTAGCTTTATATTTCGGTTTTGGCCACCACAGGAACTGCTTCAGAGTACCATGTCTTCTACATCTCCAAGAAATATATGGACGTGTTTCTGAAGACAAGCACCAACTTCTTGTGCTCCTCATCCTGTCACATTTTTAAGCCATATATAGAAGTATCTTTTGTTGGCGGTTCCATTGTAAATGTCCAAATTGTACAGCCAAAGTTGTTTTTTGTAGAACACAACGTTAGTCTGCAGTCTTGGCAAATGGAAGGTTTTCTATAGATCAAACGTAAGAACTCCCAATTTAGGCGTATTTTAGGCATCAGCAAGATCTTTTTTGCATGTTGAGTTGCAGTAAGGTGATTATGATGCGAATTTGTTAGCTCTACATTAATATCTGTAATTGTTGCATTTTCTAGACTGACATTGAAATAATCACACACTTTTCAAGTGTCCTTACGAACTCTTTTGAAATGAAGACTGAAAGAGTTATAAAGGCCAATGATACTGGATTTTCACGATTGCAATTGTAAATTTTTGCAAGGTTAACGTCTGGATTTAGATATTCAAAATCATTTTGCAAGCACGTATAACGTGACTTTTAGCGTGGAAAACTGTTTATTTGGGCAATGAAATTTTACACCTGTTTATAATCGAGCTTGCTCTTTGCTGATGCTGTTTCCCGTTTGTCGATCAAAGACCCATTACTAAACTTCTTAAGAGCCACATCAATGACTTTGCTGCTAATTGCAAGTGTTTTGAGAATTGTTTCTTTACAAACCTCCACTTCAGTCACGGTGTATTCACGTGTATAATTGCGTCTATCTGAATGTCCATACTTCCATTTTCTGATTCTAGTGCGTCCTTCAAACTTTCCACTTCTCGAAACATGTAGAATACCTTTTGGCGATCCCCTGCTGGAACTCTTTCAGTACATTTGAGTTTACATGTACGTTGGAAGCTGACATCTAATTATTTTCGCTGTTTTAGCTGTCCGTGTATTCTTGTATATACTTCATGTTATTAGCTTTTTCCTTTCACTCAGACCGAGATTCTGGATGTTTCCGTTTTTTACTTTTCTTTGTAATACATTGAGTTAGAGGCTGATCAGCACCATCTAAACGATTTTAACACCCAAAATTTAAATAAAATAAAAATATATTCCTACGTTTGACTAATAGGCAAAGAAAAAGGTAATGTCGTCAACATAAGCAACGGTCATATTTCGTAGACGCCAAGTTTAGTGTTAGTCAACATAACGTATTTATAATGGTTCATATTTATATAAGCTACTGTAATGTATGTACTGCCCTCCCTCTAGTCTTACAATGCGTCAATTGCAGTGACTCGTATAGCTTAAAATGAGTTGAAGTAAGATACGCACTCTTTGTTGCTATACGGGTGTAGTGACTTTCAGATTCATATAGCTTAAAATGAGTTAATTTGTTTATTTGTTTGCAATTAAGCACAAAGCTACATAATGGGCTATCTGTCCTCTGCCCACGGTGGGTATCTAAACCTGGTTTCTAGCGTTGTAAGTCCGCAGACATACCGCTGTGCCACTGGGGGGGGGGGGCTAAAAAGATAAGCACTCTTGGTTCCCAGACGTAAAAACATACTCTTGGTTGCTACACAAGTGCAGTGACATTCATCCTATGAATGTGGGGCAACTATTGTCAAAATTTGCAATGTGAAATGCTATTTACTATGCAGAACGCAAAACTATTTGCACTTTTTCATAGCTATTTATGACCTTACCTCTCACTAGAATGAGCTTTTTTTTTTCAACCACCAATCAGTATTACTATGTGGATCCAAAGCAATGGTACGTTGTGTTAGGGTTAAGGGCATTTCAAAATGTAATAATGTTTTTCAAACGATAAAAACTGCTATGTGCAATATAGAATGTAAAAAGGTGCTATGAGCACTTTGGTGTCACATAACACCTTTTTGCACCAGAAAAGTGCCCAAATGAGATTGGTTATGAGATGATAATTGTATATCTACAGGTATGTGTAATTACTTTTATTATTTTCAAAAAGTTGTTCTGCAAAAATGATCTAACTCACATAACTAATGATCTAACTCACATAACATGAGTATGGGATAGAACATTCGTATCTGTAGCTGCAGTCTAAAGAGACTGGGTTTAGATAACTTTTTACAAGAAATAATAACATTTGTTTAGTCCAGACCATATGGAAAACCGTTTTGGGGATTTTATGGGTTAGGTCACTTTTGCACGGCCCGGCATGGCTAGGTGGTTAGAGCGCTCGACTCGCAATCTGTGGGTCGCGAGTTCGAATCCCCGTCCCGCCACACGTGCTCGCCCTTTCAGCCGTGGGGGCGTTATAATGTTGGCGGTGGGTGGTGATGACTAGCTGCCCTCCCTCTAGTCTTACACTGCTAAATTAGGGATGGCTAGCGCAGATAGCCCTCGTGTAGCTTTGCGCGAAATCCATAACAAACAAACACTTTTGCATAACAAAGTCCAATTAATGCTTAGCGGATATGAGGCTGCTACGCCACTGCTGCTTTAACGTGACTAATGTTTAGACTTCATTCCTTTAGCCTTTTTTGATTTTCTGCTGACATGTTTTTTTTTTTTTATAATACGACAAATATGTACGATGATCTCACTGAAAATTATTATAATTACAATTTACACCCAATGCACAATCATTCATTAAGCGTAATACAGAAACAAATTAAAACGAAAGATAAGTTACGAAAGCATATTGGTGTTTCTTGTATGGCACACTAATTTAATTCACGATTTGTGATGAAAGGGAGTAATGAGTATTTTGTACACGCGCTTAAAGCAGGAAAACTAAAGCGCCTAATGAAGCGTATTTTTTAAATGTAAATAACGCGAAAGCTGATTGACTGCGTAAGAAACGCATTTTAAAAAATTCGGATTACGTGTTATATTGTACAATTCTTGTGTTTTAATACGGTAGTTTTGTTTCTAAAAATTCATCACATTTTCATTTTGAAGTCCTCACATGGAAAGAAACAAGTGCGTGTTGTTTGTTGAGAGTATGAATTACAACAAAACTGATAACATATTTCAGAGGTCGTGCTTACTTTTCAGATTGCATATTGCAGACACATGACGTTCTGAAAATACGTACGATAGCGTTGATGTTAGATATCGTAATTTGTAACTCATAAGTATTCTAAATTTATACTTTACAACACTTATTTAGTGTAATTTGCAAACAAAAATCTAACTTTCAGTTATCAGCAGCTCTCAGCTGTCTCGCTTGTAGAATTGTTCTGCAATCTCAAAGTATAGGTTTATGTTTGTTAAGAAGCTGTCATCCCATGAGAATATACTAATTATCCACGTCTTGTTTCTCAGGTGAATTTGCTGCTTTGTTAGTGATTTTATTAACACAGGCTTCGTTCTGACCCTTTATGAAACTACTTGTTTGTTTGTTTGTAATAGAGCAAAGTCCATATTGGGCTATCTGCTGTGTGTATAGCAGGGAATCGAACCCCGGTTTTTAGTGTTGTAAGTTCGTAAACTTACCGCTGTCCCACAGTGGGACATTATCATGTTACATCATGTGAGCTGAACAACTAGTAATGAAGCACGACTTTGAAAATAACCATTGGCAACATTTAAATACCATTGGATGGAGCAGATTATAAACTATTTACGTCAATGTAGAGTAAATAAATTGGTCTAAGTACTAACTTATGGCTTCATGGGAAAGTGACGAAACAAGGGAATGGAATAGGAAGCTTAGGAGGTTTGAAAACAACAACAACAGATTATGTAAATTTTTTATTGTGTCTTTATACGTTATTTTCGTTCCTGAAAATAATTTCATGTTAAATATTATACTTGTTTTGTAAGCTACAGCAATTTTCTTCTATGACAAGACATCAAGTGTAAGCTTAATTAGATTAATTAGATGTAGAGTACATAACAAAAGCAGTTAGCTGTTGTAAAATAATTTGTACACGCTGAACATACAGATCCTCACAACTACATAAATTATTTTGGCGTGAAATGCGCAGAATTATTGTGTAAGTGTGAAATCTTAATATTTACATTCAGTAATTTGATCAAATTTAAACTCCACTATTTGAAATGATAACAGGTTTTAACACTTAACCAGACACATTAGGTTTAAATAAAATGGATTGTATAAACTCATCAATGTATATATATAAATCTATCAATAGTTTTAGTAATATAGGTTACATTAACAGTAAATAGGCGAACAAATCAGCAGTATATAACAATAATAACAGGCATTTTCCATTATTACTTGATAGTAATAACAAGGACTGATAATGGACAAACGTTTTTTTAATTTGAGGCCTCATTGGGTGTGTGTGTGTGTATCATTTATATGGAAAACACAGAACAACATTCATAAAACAGTAAAAAAAGTATGGAAAAGATAACAAGGTCAACTCTACATCTTGAAAAGTAGGCTCATCAGAAGTGAGTAGGGATTCCACTGCTGAAGTGGATTTATCAGGATTGGAATCCCTATATGTGTCATTGACGTATCATCGAACTATGCAGTTTAATTCAAGACTCACACATTAAAAACCTTATTATGCATGTATACACACGCATTATTAATTACTCTTAACTTATATTAAAGAAAGAAAATCGTTGACTGCCTCACTCAAATACATCGTTGGGTCTACTTTGGTAAGAAATTTGCATCGATGAAATATAATTCACATCGACAAAACAAATCATAGAATGTTTTTTTTTTGTAATTAAACTTTGTAACCAGTGAAGAAAGGTAACTAGGCTTGTGCTTACCAAGAAGGTTTATCCCCCAAAACTAGTTTACTCGCATGTTACTAAAAATAATATGTGGTTTGATCTATTAAATCTGGAAATGTATTCGTGTGTATCGGAAAGAAGTTTTAGCTAGCAATCATTTAGATATACTATTGATTATTACCTCCTTCATTTAGATATACTGTTGATTATTACCTCCTTCATTTAGATATACTATTGATTATTACATCCTCCACCGAAGGTGATGGAGGTTATGTTTTCACCCCTGTGTGTGTGTTTGTCAGCAAGATTTCTCGAAAACGCTTAATGGATTTGGACGAGAGCTGGTATATATTTGGAATATGACCTAATTAGAAGTGATTAGCTTTTGGAGGGTCAAGGACAAACGTCAAAGTCACAGTAAGGTCACGAAATGAAAAAAAAAAAAAGATTTTCCACACTGTTTTTGCTCTATAACTCAGTCAAAAATGGTCGGATTTTGATAAAACTTGGTGGACATATGTAGAATATTATTTCTCATTGTCCTGCCAAAAATGATCCGTGTCACATTTTCATATTGTTTCAGGGACGAATATGATTAAACGAAGACTAAACTTACAGTCTGGTCTTTGTATTTCTAGCATTTTAAGTTAGTGCTGACGTAAAGTCAACACTAACTCCTTCATGAACCGAAAAGGGTCGCCATGATAGTTGCAAGAGCAAAAATCAACAATTTCACAAAAATTACCGAGTGGTATTTGTTTGATTTAACTGGTTTTCCAGCATTCTTTTTAATTCGTTTTATTACAGATCAACACACACATTCGTTGATATAAATACCTTACAGATAGCATAGGTTGTTCACATTCCATTATCAAATAGAACGTTTTTTTAAGAAGTCCATCTTTTTAAATAATCGGAAACAACCTCATAACCAACGAAGCTTTGACTTGACGTATGCATTTCATCAACATCATCATATCGTTTCAAGATGTAGTGAAATTCCTCGCGTCATATCCGGTTCTGCATCAAAATACATAACACGCTACTTACAGTCACGCGCAGCTAAAAAAATAGTAACATTTACAGCTGATCCTAGCCTTTTATAACTTGTCATCACCCAAGAACTCTGGGAGAACAGCACTGCAGTTCTTTCTTGAAGAACGTGTTCTAACAATAAACATAAAATAGTTGATCCGACGTATTCTTCGGATAAACGTAAAGTACGATCAGTGGTATGGAAATAAACATACTCTAATATTTTTTGGCTTTCAAACCTTACAAAATAAATAACTACCAATCATAACTTCCCGAAAAGTTTGTAGCTTAACTACCTTTTCTCTATGTTTTTGGTTATGAAATTTAAAAAATAAGAAAACTAACACTAAATTTTTTTGCCTGTTCTATAGGCAGAAAGGAGATTATTATAGGTTCGTCAGTCGAGGAACAACAGAAAAAAAACTACTTTTCGTAGCCTTAGGGCTTGTTTGGAGTTCAAATTGAGAGGTCCAGCGACAGCAAACTAGCGAAGTTTAGCAAGTCACGTGACCGTGAAAAGCTTGTTATCAGCTGCAAACAATAAAAAATAATTACGATACAACTCACGTATATATTAAGAAGCGTTAGGAGTTACACTATAGGGCAATGACATTGAAAAACAAGATTATTAAAAAAAACGATTCTTAGAAATTAAGTATAATTGGGCTTATCCTGGCATGAAAAAGTTCTTGATCTTTACATTTTATGTATCGTCATATTTGTGGAAGCTAACTCTTCTGTGTACTTACAACAACTGTTAAGCTTCCTATTGTGAATAACGTTAAGACCGCCGGAATATGTAACTTTTTCCACTGAGGAAGCAGCTAGTTTCTGCTGGTGACGATTCAGTCTACACACTGATTTAAACTGGGACTTTAGTTTCAATTGCATATAATATTATTTCTGTCAATGCCTTTTGTTTAAAATTGCTAAGGAAACTATGTATGCAGAAAAGAGTTTGCAAGATACATATAATTTGGTATTTTACTAAAGATATGTCCTTTATTGGCATGCTATATTGCATTGAGTGGAATGGCATTTTAACAAAAAAATAAAAACTATATTTTATGTACTAGGACCTGACTCTGGAGAAAGATTAAATGTCACCGATCCTCAACAAATCGAGTTAATATTATTCTAGATCAGATTTCAACTTCGCACGAGATAATGATACGAGTTAAAAACAAAAATAACACCCTGGTGATGGGCTGACCCATTCATCGTATGCCCCTGGACCTTCAGAGATCAATTCCACGTTGCGTGTGTCTGTGTTCTAATGGGCGTCTCTTTAATACATGCATATATATTTACTGTTAAAATGAAATAAAATATTAAATATAAGCTAACCAAATAAGGTAAGGACTTATTTTGCAATTCTTCTGTACCGTAATAGATAACATTGGCATTAAAATTAATAACGTGACGTGCTGTTTTAAACGCAGGTAACTCTGCCTTCAGTATAGTATAGCTCATGTTAATAAATGGTGTTACTCTTAAAACATGACGAAGGTTAATGAATTAGAAATGTTGGACATTAAGTGGTGTGGGGTTCGCTTTCTGACTGGGAATAAATGATATTAATCTTAAAACATGACGAAGGTTAATGAATTAGAAATGTTGGACATTAAGTGGTGTGAAGGTTTGTTTTCTGACTGGGAAAACGTTTAGAATTGTTCAGTTGGTCAGAGACTAGCTAATATAATATAATATAATATCTAAGTCAAAGTTTAAGAAAGAGAAAAAAACAACAAAATTACATACGATGATAATAAAATCTAGGAAAACTTTACCTTGACACAATGTTTTAATCTTAAACCCTTCCTCACGTGATGTTTACTAAAAGTCATATAGAGTACATTCGAATATCACTAAAATAGGTAACAATAGGATAATGTGCAAAACATGATTCGAAGTGTGATGTAACAATACTGGCGAATGAATTGTTGTTAAGACATGAAGTAAGTGAAAGGAAAGCAGAAGGAAAAGTTGTAAAGAAATAAAAATCGGAGGATGTTGAAAGTAAAGTTTAAACCGAGTGGAGAAATTGTACCTAGAGTGTAAATAAGGCTTGTTCTTCGAGTTCACATAAATAACGGTCTGTTGGTGTGGATCTTATAACAACAAGTCTGAGATGTGACAAGTCCTGTTTATCCTACAAAAGGTGTATCGAGATTGGCAATTGAAGATCACGAAATCTGTCACTGATTTTGTGACCAGTCTCAACAATGTACAGGAAGTTACAGAGGTCAGAAACAATGCAATTTATAACGCATTCTGATAAACAGGTAAAAGTATTTTTAATGTAAAAACGATTTTTGGGAAGTGTCACTGAAATTCGATTATAAATGTGTTGACAAGTTACACAACGTGATCGGTTGCAGGTGAAAGAACCAGGAGGAGTGTTTGGATAAGTAAAGTTAGCATGAACAAGGGGATCCCGAAGCCATTGATTGTGTCTAAAAGTGATAACAGGTCGTCCAGTGATAATACCCTTAGTGTCAGTTTCAGTTTGAAGAATGTAAAAGGGACATATCCACTGTGATTGGTAGATTATTACGCAGCAGGACGTACATTGTGATTAGTAGATTATTCAATACCAGTACATGTACTGTGACCGTTTCATATTGAAACATAAAAAGATATTTTTCTCGATCTGGAGAATTAAAAAATAAACTTACGTTATCTAAGTTCTTAAGTTTTAACAAAGATTACATTGATATTCTTTAAGGCATAAGAATGTCATGAAACGACTTTACTTAAAGTAGTACAACTTAGCTCGAAAATCAAGAAATCTATATACCTTGAAACAAATTGTTTTCGGAGAGAATAAGCGAAGGACTAACATTGGATGAGAAAGTAGGTCAGCCCAGTATTATTTATATTGGTTTTCACTAAGATCCGAACGATCTACTTTGTGCAGCTAAAGTAAGATATGAAAAGATTGCAAAACGTTTACTTGTGTTTCTTACAATAACTGTAATCAACATGAATATAACAAAATTACAAACATAACTGACTCTAGTTTTGAGGAAATTCATTAAACGCTTTAAATACATTTCCAGAGGTACAGCTTTTGAGTGGATTGTGTGAATTGTTTATCAACAAAATAGAAAGACAGGCCATTAAATACAGCTCTACACCCTCCCACACACTGGTTTAGATACGTCGAAGATAACAACCATCAACAGTCATATTTACAACACATAAACAACATTTACTTTAACATCAAATTCACTCATGAAGAAGAGAATGAAAATCAGGTTTTAAATTACATAAACATAACAATAGAAAGGAACTCTAACGGTTTTAACAAAAAATCTTCAACAAATCTGGTAATGATAACAACTACATAAAATGGGACTCAGCCCACTCAATTAAAAAAAATGACACGTTATCGTGTATTTACAACACAGCATTTAACATATGTAGTAGCAGTAAGCTGTAGCGTGAACTAGAAACAGTATCCGATACATTTATTAATAAATGTCACTTCTCTAAGCATATTGTCACTAGAACCTTAACCAAATATTCAAATAAACTCAATAACAGAAAAAAGGGAAAACAATATAAACTCCATGAAGGAAACAAAATGCACAAACTCAGACACACTAATAAGTGTTATACATATCATGGCTATGTAACCAAAATTCACAAACTCAGACACACTAATAGGTGTTTTACATATCATGGCTATGTAACCAAAATGCACAAACTCAGACACACTAATAGGTGTTTTACATGTCATGGCTATGTAGCCAAAATGCACAAACTCCGACACACTAATAGACGTTTTACATATGGCAATGTAACCAAAATGCACAAACGCAGGCACACTAATAGGTGTTTTAGATATCATGGCTATTAGCAAAATGCACAAACTCAGACACACTAATAGGTGTTTTACATATCATGGCTATGTAACCAAAAACATCATAAGCATTTGGAAACATGTAACAAAACAATTCCAAGTTATTTTTATTCAGACACCAAGCACTAAAATCAAAGGTAATCTGCGGAAGATTTATTCTGACAACTTCAACGACGGAAGTATCTACAAGTACCAATGCGATCAGTGAGACAGCTCTTATATATGCGAAACGGGACGCAACATAAACATTAGGATTAAAGAACATAATAATCCCTCATCACACTTTACGAACACAGCACAACGAATCAACATCCAATTAACGTTAGCAATTTTTAAAATGTTATGCAATGAGAACAACATTAATAGAAGAAAAAGAAAAGAAGCATTAATTATTCGTGAACTAAAACCTATTTTAAATCAAAACACAGATGTCACCCTGTACGTTTCTAAATTAGAACAAAATTCTCGCGCAATATTTCATGCAATAGTTTTTTGTTTGTTTGTTTTTTGAATTTCGCGCAAAGCTATACGACGGCTACCTGCTCTAGCCGCTCCTAATTTAGCAGTGAAAGACTAGAGGGAGGGCACCTAGTCATCACCACCCACCGCCAACTCTCGGACTACTCCCTTACCAACGAATAGTTGGATTGATTGTCACATTATAACGCCTCCATGGTTGAAAGGGACAGCATGTTTGGTGGGACGAGGATTGGAACCCGTGACCCCCATTTTAGTATAGTAAATCTGCGTTTAACTTCTTTTACGTTAAATATTAGACAGGATTGTACTTTAATCGTTAACCCTGATGAGAAATAAGAATAATCCCCAAAGAAGTTCAGAATTTTTAGTTAAATAAGAAATAACTATTTATTTATCTTTAAAAACAACAACAAAAGAACTGGCCTCTTGCCATGGTTTGTGAAAACTTGTACCTACCAGTGAACACAATAAAACACTTAACTTACTGACAGACAACGAATAGAAAATTTATTTGGTGGTTACATACCTGACCAAGAACAATGAGTCCGTGCACTCAAGCAAGTCTTATTTTTTAAAACCAGTTTTCATGGGAACAAGGACAGTAACATTTAACTCAAATATTTTTCATTGTTTTTGAACAGGTCATCTACTGTAAAATCGTGACGGTTTGATTTTTGACTGAAAATTGTAAAGCTAGATTAAAAATAAAATCCGGTTTCTTATCAGATATTTTTAGAAACCTAAAAAGAGTGAAGTTTTTTTTGAAGAACCTGACTGGTATATTGCTCAAACACCAAAATAATCAATTATGTATCTATATATGTATATATATATGATGCTTCAATCAAACCCTTGAATTTCGGAATTTGAAAAACGAAATTTGAGTCGTCAACAATTTCTAGACGCGATTACTTATGCTTTTTTTATTTTTATATGGTCTAATGGAATGATTATAATAAAAAAGGAGAGATTCCTATAACATTGTCAATATATATGATATTTGTAGCCCTAATTGTGTTGAATTTCACAAGTGGAATTACCTTGCGTAAAAATAAACCTATCTATAAATATCTTTATTATTTTTGGTAAAATTCAACATGCTTATTAATAACCAAAACGCATTGTCTCATTAAAACATCTTTGTTTGGTGTTCCAGGTAGTCACAAGAGATAATGTAATTTAAAAGTCAGATTAATTAAATTAGAGGAACAACTGAGCTGACGTCAACTGTGCTTCCTGTCATGCACTCCAATACATTCTTCTTCGTTAATTTAATTTTTGGAATCCTTTATTAAAAGTGAGTTTCATAAAGAGTTTGTAATCAAATACTGTTACAAATGAGAACAATGATTTGTAGCTTTTTTTGGTATGATACGTTTGCCTAAAGCCAAAGAAATAAGGTAAATTACAATCTTAGAAGGTTTTGTCGTGGTAAAACTTACTTATTTCAAGAACATAGTGTTCAGTGCAAGATGGTTGCAATAATAAAAAAATGTTTCTGGTACTTTGTGCCTCTTCTTTTATAATCTGGAAGAATAAGTAGAAGTTCTTAAAAGATTAGGACCAGAAATAAAATAAAAAAATGAGGAGATGAAATGGGAAAAAAAAGAAGGACCAAAAGAGATATAGTGTTTGGAGGATGTGAAGAGACATGGTTAATGGTATAGTTACCGACTGGGTTTTTGAATAAGAAATCTTTAGTACGTGACATGGTTGATCTTATCTGTGACTATTTAGACTTTTGTTAGTTTATCATGCATCTCATTGTTGAAGTGATAAACTAGAGAATGGGATTTCATTGTGCATTCAACAAGCGACATGTAGCGCCGTGTTTCGGTACCAACAGATCTGTGGAACTGTCTTTAACAGGTTTATCTTATTTATTTTTGCCGATATTGAAGTTAGGTATATTCAGTCAGCAACCGTATAAAGTCTTCCAATGAAATTACTTTGTGAAACCATGCATTGAATAATGTTTTGCTGTGTTTGATTATAATAAATAAGTATTAAAGTACTTTGGTTTTAGTCACGTTCACTGGATTTACTGTACGTGTTTAAAAACATCATGAATATGGTACGAAACCGTTGGGAAAGCGCTTTACATACATATAAACTATTTCAAATATATGAAATTTAGGGATGAAATGAATCCTTCCCAAATATACCCCACCCATCTATCTCGACTCTCTAAATATTCTACCTAGCCTCCAAAACCGTATCCAAAAATTAGCCAAAAAATACTATCGAAACACATTAACGAAGCAATTTTCAACACTAGCAGCAACACCTGAAAAATGGCGCACCAACCATTCTTCTTACTATACTTGTAACCATTAACATGTAGTGTGTTAACCCTCTGTGTCTTTTTCTTCTCGTTTCAGGCTCACAGCTCAGGCAGTATTCGGTGTCCTGGTAGTGAAAGTGGGTTTTTCTTGGGGTACTCCCATTTTCCTCCCACAACAAAATTCTGGGTATTGGATCTATAGATCCCCATTCGTTGGTTTGTGCTACACTCCAGTCGCGAGCCGCTTTCGGTTCTTTTCGCTCTTTTGCTTGTCAGACCTACATATCGCGACGAGCTATATAATATGGCTTTCGTGGTAAATTTATGTTTAAATATTTTATATATAAATATATCTTTTCGCGAAGAAATTCCCAAATATTATTTAATCTCGTATGGGGTGAAGAGAAATATATTTCTGAGCACACACAGTTGCATTTGATTTTAAACTTCGAGTTTCGAATCAAATGTTTTAAATTAACTTACTATCATGATGTTGTGGACAATGGGTTTTATAATCAATCAGCTTGAGTAGTATTATTATATATATTTATGTTTTACTATATTTGAGACAGAAATTAAAATAATGATTTGCTGT